>NW_016159765.1:67232-77400 GCF_001687245.7 Rhagoletis zephyria | reverse complement strand
GGGTGCCGGCATTAAAATTCCAACTTAATTTTTTTGGACCACTCTAATGACCACGTATGAAAAATCCAGCTTGTTTTCGTTATGAGTGGAATTGATTTCATATCCGTAAATGTCTCTATGTCAAGCTGCAACACTCTACCATAAACACTGCCAGAGATAAATATGCAGTATGAATAGAGATGTATGCTAAACCAATGCATATATTTTTAACTAATAATGTTGGTTTTTAGGTAAAAATTTAATTGTGAATTAATTAATTTTTTTGCTTTTCATGCAAATTGCTGAAAATCCTAAAATGTACATGTCATTAACAAAAAAATATCGACGTGCTAGAAAAAACCAAAGATGCATTTTAATTATTAAAACAAAAAAAAAATAACATAATTATTGGAGGCGGAGAAACAAAATTAAAATTTCGCAGACCTGCGTTATTTTCGAAGTGAAACTGATGTGTGTAATCTTAGCAAAACAACATGAAGAAAATATTGTCGCATATACCCATGAATTTGTCGTTTTTTTGCTGTTAATAAGTTTTGGAAAAAATAATATATGTACATATGTATATGTATATGAGCAGGAAATAATGTTACTCATACGCCATTTAACCACACGTTGGATTAAACTTTAAGCAAAATAATAACTATTGATTATGCGAACTTTGAAGCGACTGGCGGAAGCTTTTAACAATATTCGTCAACCTAGTTGAGCATGATTTGAGGTGCCATCAACTTGTTACTTTAACAAATTTTTTTATGTCACACTTGAGAAGTGCATATACATATCTACATATATAATTCCTAGTAAGAACACACATTTGAGCTGCACTTTTTGCTGCGGGTTTACCAGAGTGGCGCATGCATTTATGAACTAAGCGGATTTTTTCTTACTCCCCTTAATTGTTAAGCGCGTATAAACCAGTCAACGCCTATTGCCATTGCATGTTCCTTGAAGTGCTTATAGCCTTTTGAGCAGAAACGGCTTTTTAGCTTTACGTTGATGTTTGTACTTTTTTTTTGTAGATATTGTATATGTATCAATGTACATACATACATGTGTAGATGCATACATTCAAACATTTATGCGTCAACATCCACTCAGAGGGAATCAAATATTTTATACCGCATACATTAAGTACATTTATGGTGGTTGTTGTTATATACGGGTATATTGACATGCAATGTGCGTGAATAAATGAAAAGCAAATATGTACACATACGTGACTTAAACAAATGGCAGGCACGAAAGAGATTAAATGAAATCATGGTTTACTAATGTCTTTACCAGCAATGCAGTTATTTGCGAAAAAAAAACTAAGATGTCTGTCTGCTGTCAAGTAAATAAAGCGTAGTTGGGCGAAAAAAGTAGGAAAAGGAAATATGTTTGATAAGACATGGAATAAATGTTAACTCATTTTCAGCCCAAACTTCAACGGAAATGTCATAGGCGATAAGGAATTTAATGCTTATTTTAATTTTTCAAAGGAGCCGCAGCTGTATTTGCTTCACCGCTTTCTCCGTTTTCTTGTTGTTAAATATTTCTAGACTATGCTCCTTTATGCGAAGCGGAGTGGTAGAATAAGGAAAATAATCAGCTAATGAGGTAATTTTGAAAAACAAAATCTGTTAAAGTTGCCTTCGAGGTGGGACTGCAAATTCTTAACTAGTCGGCGATTAAATAGAAGGCTCACTACCCCAGCTGTCTGGCTATAAAAAAAAAAAAACATATACGGTAACGAGAAGGCTGATAAACTGGTTAGGACTGGAAGATCTCTTGACTAGTCCGAAGCAGTTATAATAAACTGTCCACTGAGTCCTTAAAACTCGATGGAGAAAGAGGTTAAGAAAATGTAATGCCCGGCCAACAACTACGAACAACGAAAAATATCGCATGCTATTTTTGTCATGAAAAAATTTATTATTTTTTTTTTTAATGGCATACAATAAATATCGACATAATTTATTGAAAACGGAAAAAATATATATACATGAATATGCGTACGTTGTGAGCATTCTTATTCTATACCGAAAAAATGTTCCCATATTTTTTGATTTTGTAATCAAAAACCATATTTTTATACTAAATTTGTATACTTTTCACATGCATTTTTGGGCCACCCTAATGTTTATACAAAAAATAGTTATAGTCTTTAGATCTACACACCATACGCATTTAATGTTATCCTCTATCTGTGAAATGAAATTACTTTCGCTGTGCGGCATTCGCAGCGGAAATTGCTTGAAACCTGTGTAGAGTTTGAATTTAATAAAAAAAAGTTCTTTTCTGAGTTAGCATATATTTAGATATGAAACGGATACAGGATCCACAAGTAAAGTACGAGTACATACATACATACTTACATATGTATGTAAATAAGTGAGACAATTTGTGAAAAATATGTACATACATACTTAAGGAAACTTCTTGCGTCTCTTTATATATGTGTGCTGTCAAATGGCAAAATTCTTTACGAAAAGTTACCTTAAAGCTCAGTTATTTTTGTTTGTTTTTCAGCTGTTTGACAGTTTACCGTCTAAAATAACACATCAAACAAATTCATGCAGAAAAATATGATCGCGTTAATTAATTTTTGAGAAATGCAAAAACGAAAATCTGGCAAGCCTGACTCTCCCACCGCTCTAATTTTTCGTAACTTAAGAATCTTAAACCAACAGGCTCCTAAGTTTCTTACGGTAAGTTAAGTTTTCACTAACCGCCAACACAGTTTCTCATGTAACCGGTTGGCCAAAATATTAAGTTATATTAAGTTACGAAAATTAAGTTTAGACTAAATAACTGGTTCAATGTGGAGTTGCATTTCAACCGGGAGCCGGGACCCAAGGAACGGCAGAGATTTTATGTAGGTTTCGGTTTTACCAAGATGATAAGTGTGTCCGCCCACACTGCCATTTGGAATTGAAATGCTTGCATCCATTATCGGACGATGAAGTTGAATTTTCCGTCAGTGGCGCCAAAGATCCATTCCTTGCCCACCTTGGCATTGAAATTGCCAAGGCCGATTTTGATATCCTGACAGTGGCAGCGCTCATATTTACGTGGCTGCTGTAGTAGACATCGCAAGACTCCACGCTTACTTTGTCTTACCCCGTCTAACGCCGGCCAGAGTCACCTTTTCTATTAATAGTCCGGATATTTCAGGTGCGTAGCCTCAAATCGTAGTCCTTTAAATGTGTGCCAAGGTCATCATCAAAAGGGGGTCTCATCCGAGGCTTGGTTATTATGTTTCACTTGAAGTGGTTTTGACGTGACGGGTCCCAAACTCAGCGCACAACCCATTGCTGTGAAGGAGCGCGGTTTCCCAAGCGAATACACGTTTATATAGCGAGCCGCACACTTCACTGAGCCCTTGAGCCACATAAGTCGGCGCGGCCCCATCGAAACTGCCTCTCTTTCTGCCGTGACCCAAGGCTCCACTCGGATCGGCTAGCGCATCTCGCACATGGATTGCTCATGATGCCCAGAGTGCGCGAACGACGATGCAGTATAGCCGTGGAACTGTAACTCCATTCGCAGAAAAACAACACCGTTGCGCTCCTGATTTTGTTCATACCCTTACGTTGTCAATGGTTCTTACCTGCAAATTATTGTAAAATTGAAATGCTTTTTTCTAAAATTTTTATTAAACAAATTCAGTTGCATCGAAAATTAAATTGAATTAGTGCCACAGTCTTTCCGAAAATTCGCTTTAATGATATGCTTTACTGAATTTTCTACGAAATTTTTTTCCTCGCTATGAGCTCTAATGTCATGTAAACAATTTCTTGCTTTGGAATTTTTGCTGAACTAAAAACGAAGGGTACTTTTTTTTTAATGAATTAGCATGAAATCCCTCAACAGTTGCGCAAAAAAGGTAAAGATAGTCTCTACATGCAGTGAAAAAGCTCTCAACGCGCTCCATACGCGTTTTTTTTTTGAAAGCCTGATTTTTCGAATAACGAATAAATCGAATATAGTACAACAACAAAACTTAGTTCAATATAAGTTTTTTGTTTAATCATTTTTGCATTTTGGAAAATTTGTTAAATTTTTTTCTCTTGTATATCCTTTGCCAGGCCCGGCTCAACTAACTCCGCTGACACCTCCTTCTCGGCTTGCCTATTACACATATGACCTGTTTTTTTTCTTTTATGCCGCATTATAAAAAAGCATTCTATATATTTTCCCCGATTTTCCTGTCATTGCAGATAATCAAGATGACCCATACAGAGCAAACGCTAAGTGCCAGCGTTCCCTCGGCCGCTCCATTGGTGAATATGTTGAATACCAATTCAAATGTGACCGCCGAGTCAGTGGATACGGCTTCCATTAGTGATTACCTAGAGGTGAATTTCGGCAATTTAAGCTCACAATCGAATATGAGCTTGTTCAGTGCGCAGGGTAGAAGCCTTGTTGACAGATTCACACGAAATCGTGCTGTTAGCGACCAGTGGCACTACACACTGATAAGCATATATGTAACAATGATTATATGCGGCACCGTTGGCAATATACTCGTTGTAATAGCCGTTGCGAGAAAGCCAATAATGCGTACTGCGCGCAATTTGTTCATATTGAATCTGGCAATTTCCGGTAAGTGAGTACTAAGGAATTTCCTGAGTTGAATGCTATTAGACGTGTGTGTTTTTTCCCTATTCCTTTTTATATTTTGTTTGTTTTAATTTAAGTGCTTTTCGCACTAACTTAATAAAAATTTTTGCCAGACTTTTGCATAAAAATAAATGGCTTTAACCAATCTTAGTTGGTAAGAATTAATGTTTTGCAATACGTTTGTTCTTTAAATCTCCAAATTTATTCTTGAATTTTCGTTCGACTTTCTGGGGGTTTTCCTCTCTGTACACAAATAACTTCATATACATACATACATATATGCATGTATTAAAAACTTATTTTATTTCGAATTTTCTCTTACTCCTCTTTCAGATTTATTGTTATGCGTTATAACGATGCCAATAACTTTAGTTGAAATCCTCTCCAAGTACTGGCCTTTCGGAATGTTTGAATTTTTCTGCAAATTGGTTGCAATGTTGCAAGCGGTGAGCATTTTCGTATCGACGATTTCAATAACAGCCATAGCCTTTGACAGATATCAGGTGGGTGTAGATATTTATATACATACATGTGTACATATTTACATATTGTAAACATATGTACATACTAACATACAACTTAGTGAAGTTTTATTACTTTCACTTCATATTAATAAGTCATATCAAAGTGGAAATGTCTGACATAGAGATAGAATCAAATATGTTTGGTTTATTTCGTTTTAAAAGAACGTAGTGTTAAATATTTCATTAAATTGTTCGAATTTCACAGGCAGGGGCAATTATATACATACATGTGTATCGAAAAAGTACAAATGCCAATACATATCGCCATTATTAGACAAAGTCCGAATTTCATTTTTAGATAGCCTAGTGCAAGGTGGCCACGACTTTTCTTAGATATGACATAGAACTTATGTTGTTTATGAACCGGACTTTCAGATTTTTTTTTTGAGCAGTGTGGCTAAGGAATTCATCAATGTTTATTCAAAATTTATATATAGGAAAGGCTTCCTCAGGTGGGCCCCGAATTTATCAAGATTAATATTTTTCAATGATATTCGGGTAGCGCCGAGTTTTGTAGTTGAAAAGTACGCTGTGTAAATTTTGCTGCAAAATTCCAAATAGTTTTTTTTTTAAATCAACAATTGAAAATTTTTGCAGTGTTTTGGAATTTTTTTTTTTTTTATTAATATTGGTAAATTTAGGGTCCACTTGAGAAAGCCTTACCCATATACAATCGCTCTTTAGCAAAAAAGTGGGTTTTAGAGAAACTACTACTACTCTACCGATCTCAACCAAATTTGGTGATGAAAAAATCTACATAAATAGGCATTAATATTTCATCATCATGTCATAAAGACAAATAAAATCACGACGTAGGGTCTTGTGATTTCCGAAAAAAAGCATTTTTTAAATTAGGCATACATGTTTTTACAAATTTCCTGAAGATAAAAATACGTAACTTCTGTTTGAAACTTATGTATCTCATTGAAACCTACGACTGTCACATTCGTGACGCGTAGAAATACCCAAGTGTTAAAAAATAGTTGGTTGTGGTTTCAAGTTCACTAAATGTTTATTTAAGCTTTTAAAGTTTACGATATACAACAATACAATACTTACAACACCGTTATGAATCCCTCAAATGTAAATTTCTATATTAACGTACATATATTTTCTAAATACACGCATTTTATTGACAATTTTGGACATAAACAAATATTCGCGTCAAACAATTTTTTTTTTTATTTCCACGCCTAGTGGCGACTTGGCTTTAGAAAAACTGAAAATATAACAAATCAAAACGTGCCTTCACTTTTTCTCGTTTCAGCTGATTGTGTATCCAACGCGGGAGAGTCTTCAAGTAGGCGGTGTCATCAGCATACTCGCCTGCATCTGGCTACTGGCTGTGCTATTGGCTAGCCCACTCTTCATCTACAAGCAGCTGGAGGAAGCAGAAATTCCGCCACTGCTGCAAGCACTGGGCATCCATGGTGTTTGTTTTTGTGTGGAAGATTGGCCACTTAGCAACGGACGTTTCTACTATTCAATATTTTCACTATGTGTGCAATACTTGGTGCCGATAGTTATAGTTTCCGGTGCGTATCTTGGCATTTATAGGAAACTGCAGAGTCGCACCACTGTTGTGGCAATGCAAACGCCACAACGTAAAGCCGAACGTGGACGACGTATGCAACGTACAAATTGCTTGCTAATCACAATTGCGCTAATTTTCGGCATTTCATGGATGCCCTTAAATCTTTTCAATTTATATGCAGATATGCGTAGTCCGGTAGCGGTGACGGAGAGTATGCTAATCGCCTATGCGTTCTGTCATATGTTCGGCATGAGTTCGGCCTGCACGAATCCCTTGCTCTATGGATGGCTGAATGACAATTTCCGTAAAGAATTTACAGAATTATTATGTCGTTCTAATGAAAACACTAATGTTGCTCTTAATGGTCATACGACAGGGAGTGCACAGGCGTGTCGAAGACGAAAACATACCGAAATATCCGGCAAAGGCGATTTGAAGTTATTGCACAACGGTAATGGTGCTGGCGTTCGAGGTGCTCTCACCGAATCGATGGCGTTGACCGAAAATCCCATTTCAATGGAGCTGACAACAATTACAGCGGTTCAATGACAACCGCTAAATATTAATTGTAAAATTAGGCAAGCAGAACATGTAAATATATAATTATAAAATAGTTTGCACTAAATGTATATACCTTTAGGGCCGTTTTCTGAAGTAACTTTTATAAGTTGAAAGCTCACTATATATTTAAAGGTTGGGTTAAAAGTGAAGCTAACTATGTCCAAAGTTAAGCATTGCTATTATCGGTTTATGACCTATGTATGTTTCTTGGTTGTAAACCAATTTAAACAGGTTACTTGAGAAAACGGCCGTTAGTAAATTACTTTTTATTCTAAGTGTTTTTTTTAAAACAAGACTAGCATTTGTACGTATATATAATTAAATTAAGAAATGACGGCAGATCAACTCCTGTTGAAAGCTGCGCAAAGTGTTCTGGTAGTGGTTACAATATATCGAGCCCTAACCGCCAAAATAACGTAAGCGACATTTTTTTCAAAATTTTCTTTTTGATGCAGAAAAGCATTTAGATGCTCTAGGAATATTTCTGCATCAAAAAGAAAAATTTGAAAAAAATGCCGCTTACGTTATTTTGGCGGTTAGGGCTCGATATGTATTTTTAGGCTTTTAAATTATTTTTAAATAATGTGTAAATTTTTACACGTATGTCAGACATTTTGATACTTTTTTCTTAATTTCATACAGAACTCAGAGAAAACAATTTCAAAGCTTCAAAAAAATTAAAAAAAAAATTTATCCAAATTCGAAAAATTTTCATCAAAATTTCAAAATTGTTAATTAGTTTATATGTAGATATATTTAGAAAATTTTCTGGAATTTTTTTGACGAAAATTTAACCACTTGTGAGATTTTCCCATATACATATACATATGTATGTATGTATATAGGCATAAATGTGTGGAAGATATGTAGCTGGGTTGACCGGATACTAATTCCAGAAGAAAAAACGTGACTAATTTTTCCAAGATGAACTCTCTCTCTCTCTGAAAAAACCTTTGAGAAATAAGTATGTAGATAATATTAGTAATAATAGTATTGATTCATATTAGACATATTCTCAGAAAAAACTTTGTTTTCTTTTAATTGGTAGCTAGATAAGAAGGGGTGATTAACAAAGTTAAGGCTCTGTATAAATTAAAATATTTGAGAATCTTTCCTCCTTTCTCTCTTTACCTACATGCTAATCTCAAAAAAGTCCACTGTAAGCTGAATTCGGTTATAATTTAAATTCTAAGTAGTATATGTATGTATTATATTTACACTGGCTCCACGAAGGAACTGTATATGTTCGATTAGTGTTTTTTTTTTTGATAAATACGAACAACTTTGAAACGATGAAGCCAACTGCTGTGTTAAAAACTAAATTTGTATAACCAAATAACTGTTTGCTCCGGGCATAAACATCTTTATGGCAACAGCAAATATTTAACTTTTTAAACATCTTCAACTCTTGCAACGAAATACATATACATACATATTTTGTTAGTGTGTGAAATTCGCCTTCTGTGTGCAAAATTTTCGTCTTAGCCCGGATGTATTGCGAAGCGCTTACAAATTTCATCGAAACAAATTTAGCATTAAGAAATTCCGAAATGCTTTGATCATTACAGTTTTATAAATACATAGACAATATGTATATCTTCTTTGCCGATCATCTGTGAGTGTAACTGAATATTTTTCATATACGTATGTATGTATCTAAATAAGTATTAAAATGAAAACAAATTAAGAAAACATTTTATAAAACTTAAACTCTAGAAAACATGCATATCGATGGTCCTCTGCAATAACGACAGAATTAAAAAAAAAAAAAAATTAAAAATCACTTACATGTATACTTGGCATGAGCCACTGAACCGTACTAACAGTTTTTTTTTGGAATTTTGAATTGTGTCGTTATTGCGGAGGACAATCTATATGTATATATGTACATTATTTGTTAAAGAATATTCAATGAAATCTCTATGGTTAAGGACAACATTTTTCAACGTAATATAGCTTGTTTGTACAACGAATTTGTATGCTGCGAATGCATTAAGAGGAAATATATTTACATATATTTGTATGTATGTTACATATACATATTATTATGAGCCTTGAGCACATATACATATACTAGTAGGTATGTTTGTATTATTGTAGCTTAATGGATATTTACGTATGTATGTATGTATGTATGTATGATATGTATAAATGTGCTAACAAAAATAGATTATAATCTTCTACCATAACATTTATTAAGAAATTCTTTCTTACAAATAAATATACATACATATTTAGTAGGCGGGTCGATATTGTATGGAGGAAAATATAGACTTATTGGTTGTATTGTAATAGTGAGCTACGCAAATAATAAATGGCCCTACAGATTAAAATAAAGCGTTTCTTTACAATGCTTAATTGATTGATTAATTGAAATTTTAAGAAAAGAGTTTTTCATCATTTATTTCGCTGGAAAAATTCCTTTGGCGTTGATGCAAACTTTTTCGAACTAAATAACTATACGAGCACATTTTTCTTAAAAACTGAAAACTGATTCAAGAAATTTTTTAAATAATCTAACGAAAGCAACATCTTCTTCGAGGAGTTAATTTACATTCTAATTCATTTTGATGAAAGTTATTACATTAACCGAATTTTATAATTCGCATAATTCATATAAGGAGAACCGGTTTTTCTTTGCGTGAGGTAGTATAATGTATAGTATATACATATGTGCGTGTGGTTCAGCAAGATCATAAGTTTTTTATTATAAAATTATTAACTTATCGTGTACTTTAAAAATAATGTATTAAAATAAATTTCGAAAAAATAAATATTTACTTACAGAATTTCTCGAATTGGTTTTCAAAAAGGTAAGCTTCATTGTTTACAGGCATAGAGCACTAGTGCGAGTGTCTATTTTAATCGGAGTTGTTTATTGTGAGTACCGTCTTTGAGTGAGTTAGGAAAGAAGACACCTTTCCCTAACCGGTTATACTTTTGA
>NW_016159765.1:17634-67207 GCF_001687245.7 Rhagoletis zephyria | reverse complement strand
GTTTCCATATGCACAATTTCAGGGTGCCGCATAAATGTGTGGAAGATATGTAGCTGGGTTGACCGGATACTAATTCCAGAAGAAAAAACGTGACTAATTTTTCCAAGATGAACTCTCTCTCTCTCTGAAAAAACCTTTGAGAAATAAGTATGTAGATAATATTAGTAATAATAGTATTGATTCATATTAGACATATTCTCAGAAAAAACTTTGTTTTCTTTTAATTGGTAGCTAGATAAGAAGGGGTGATTAACAAAGTTAAGGCTCTGTATAAATTAAAATATTTGAGAATCTTTCCTCCTTTCTCTCTTTACCTACATGCTAATCTCAAAAAAGTCCACTGTAAGCTGAATTCGGTTATAATTTAAATTCTAAGTAGTATATGTATGTATTATATTTACACTGGCTCCACGAAGGAACTGTATATGTTCGATTAGTGTTTTTTTTTTGATAAATACGAACAACTTTGAAACGATGAAGCCAACTGCTGTGTTAAAAACTAAATTTGTATAACCAAATAACTGTTTGCTCCGGGCATAAACATCTTTATGGCAACAGCAAATATTTAACTTTTTAAACATCTTCAACTCTTGCAACGAAATACATATACATACATATTTTGTTAGTGTGTGAAATTCGCCTTCTGTGTGCAAAATTTTCGTCTTAGCCCGGATGTATTGCGAAGCGCTTACAAATTTCATCGAAACAAATTTAGCATTAAGAAATTCCGAAATGCTTTGATCATTACAGTTTTATAAATACATAGACAATATGTATATCTTCTTTGCCGATCATCTGTGAGTGTAACTGAATATTTTTCATATACGTATGTATGTATCTAAATAAGTATTAAAATGAAAACAAATTATGAAAACATTTTATAAAACTTAAACTCTAGAAAACATGCATATCGATGGTCCTCTGCAATAACGACAGAATTAAAAAAAAAAAAAAATTAAAAATCACTTACAGTATACTTGGCATGAGCCACTGAACCGTACTAACAGTTTTTTTTTGGAATTTTGAATTGTGTCGTTATTGCGGAGGACAATCTATATGTATATATGTACATTATTTGTTAAAGAATATTCAATGAAATCTCTATGGTTAAGGACAACATTTTTCAACGTAATATAGCTTGTTTGTACAACGAATTTGTATGCTGCGAATGCATTAAGAGGAAATATATTTACATATATTTGTATGTATGTTACATATACATATTATTATGAGCCTTGAGCACATATACATATACTAGTAGGTATGTTTGTATTATTGTAGCTTAATGGATATTTACGTATGTATGTATGTATGTATGTATGATATGTATAAATGTGCTAACAAAAATAGATTATATCTTCTACCATAACATTTATTAAGAAATTCTTTCTTACAAATAAATATACATACATATTTAGTAGGCGGGTCGATATTGTATGAGGAAATATAGACTTATTGGTTGTATTGTGATAGTGAGCTACGCAAATAATAAATGGCCCTACAGATTAAAATAAAGCGTTTCTTTATAATGCTTAATTGATTGATTAATTGAAATTTTAAGAAAAGAGTTTTTCATCATTTATTTCGCTGAAAAAAATCCTTTGCGTTGATGCAAACTTTTTCGAACTAAATAACTATACGAGCACATTTTTCTTAAAAACTGAAAACTGATTCTAGAAATTTTTTAAATAACTTGTCGAAAGCAACATCTTCATGGAGAAGATAATTTACATTCTAATTCATTTTGATGAAAGTATTACATTAACCGAATTTTTTTAATTCGCCTAATTCATATACGGAGAATCGGTTTTTCTTTGCATGAGGTAGTATAATGTATAGTATATACATATGTGCGTGTGGTTCAGCAAGATCATAAGTTTTTTATTATAAAATTATTAACTTATCGTGTACTTTAAAAATAATGTATTAAAATAAATTTCGAAAAAATAAATATTTACTTACAGAATTTCTCGAATTGGTTTTCAAAAAGGTAAGCTTCATTGTTTACAGGCATAGAGCACTAGTGCGAGTGTCTATTTTAAACGGAGTTGTTTATTGTGAGTACCGTCTTTGAGTGAGTTAGGAAAGAAGACACCTTTCCCTAACCGGTTATACTTTTGATGGTGTTAGCCAACTGAGCCAATTGCTATGCCAAAGCAAATTGAAGAGATCTAAGAGTTCCGCCAAGCTGTTGAAGAAGCCTTATCGCAAGTGTTTAAGATGCGTGAACTGTAGGCCCGCACACTGCCATTCATTCGACCAACCCTATACAGTTTTTCTTTTTTTTTGTCTTTTTTTTTATACAAAGCCTTTGAAAAAATACACCTGAAAAAGACTTGCGTCCCAAATGTAGTTTTCTCTCAAAGTTTACACTGCTGGCAAATGTAAATAAGGATTAAAATTTAAAAACTAATTAATAAAATTAAAGTAAAGTCTGTGGAAAACTAACAATAAAATACTTTTTTTCGCTAAATTTATAAAGGCCCCTTTTATTTCCCAAAAAAACCTGGGTACCAATTATTCGTCACCACGCTGTACGTATGTATGTATATCCACAGTTTCTTTTGTTAAACAAAAAAAAATTTGTAACGAATTTACCAGTCTCTGTTTTTGTGATTTTCTTAACGAGTGGGGTAAAGCTTAAAAAAAATTACCAAAATTCAACAGTAAGTCCAAGACACTTATATTTTGCAATTTGCTAGCTAAAATTTGATGGGCTACAAAACTGGATACCAAAATTTTGTCTAAAGACACTGATTAAGAGTTAGAAATTTTGGTCAAACTTTGCAGAATTTTCATAATTTTTGCACAAATCTGAAATTTGGATTTAAATCGTGTTTGCTAAACAACCAGCTATACTTTCGTAAAAAAATAATAAACATTAAATAAAATATATAAAAAATGCCAAAACTTACTAAAAAGTCCCGTCCCAGTTTCTGTTTGGTTCGCTGTATGTGTATCTCTGTCACCGGCTAATCAACTTGAATCAAACTCAGTACAATTATTGACATTGGCACAAAAAAGCTATATGTTGAAAATTTTCCAAATCAAACTAAAATTACGCTCGCTTTCCACTTGCAGCGCATTTTGGTATTTTTTTGTTTTTTTATTGACGATGCTCTGCATTTTGATTCCTCTTAAGCTACAGAACACTATAAAAGTTGTCCAATAACAGTTTTAGGTATGCACCAGCTACAGTATACTATAAAAGGTGCGAGTGTCAGAATTAAAAAAAAAAAGTCACGCCACTTTGACTTATTTTCATTTGCAAGCACGTACTGCATTCGATTCTCCTCTCCAAATATTTCTGGTTAATTATAAACTCAAACATGACCAATCAACGCACCAATTCTTGCAACATAAAAATAAAAAAATAAAAATAGGAGAGTCACAAATTTATTTATGAAAATTTCCCAATTTTATTTCTAAATTATATGCATATTTGGCTAGAAAATATGTACGGTGGTCCTTTTTTTGCATTTACATAATCTACACAATATATGTAGCCTGATTTGTGTTAATAAACCAGAGAAAATTATGTGAAATTATCCTCCATATTTAATTTTTTCTTTCTTGTTTTTAAATATACAAAAATTTTGAATGTACACACACCCATAAGCATCTAAATTGAAGTAAGTAGTACATATACAGTTAACAATTATGATTCCAGTTACCGTAAAATTCACTCAACAGTTATATTTATTTACATGCTTTTATTGCGGTAATTTTTTTTTGTTTTATTATATGTACATTAGGGTGGTAAAAAAAAAAAATAAAATGAAGCAAGAAAATAATTATACCGGTGCTTTTTTTTATTTTGAAATCAAAAAGTATATAGAGGTCGCGCAAATCGGTCAAAGTTTTCCATATATGTATGGGAAAACAACAATTTTTCGTAAAAATGGTATTCTTGAAATTCAATATTTTTCGATCAGGAAAACTCTGTTTCTCTATAAGGGGCATCCAATAATAATACCCAATAGTTAATTTAACTATTTTTAAATATTAGCTATTTTTTATAGAACCCCACAAACCCACAAAGAAATGCAATGTGGGACCCGTAAAAAATCACTAGTATTTCAAAATGGTTAAAAAAACAATTGGGATTTATTATTGGACGCCTTCTAAAAAGAGTTTTTTGGATCGAAAAATATTGATTTTTAAGAGTTCTATACCATTTTAACGAAAAATGTTTTTTTTTCAATATAAAATAAATAAATACTTTTTAACTTCAAAAAAAAAGGAGGGGTATACTTTTTTCGGCATAAAACAATCCCAGCGGTGAGGGCATTAAAATTCAGGCTTTGCCTTTCTCATATTTATTTTTGACCATCCTAATGTACATACATACATTTACATAACAGTTATCTATTGGTACGCTGCTTCAACATGGATAGCGTAAGAGGCAGCAAGTAAAGCTCTGTACCACTAAATTATATTGTGCCGGCAAAAAGCTTAAGGTGACAATAAAAACAACATTCGAATAAACTGTTGTATGTGTTAAATAGCGAATTAAAAAGTAAAACAGAAAGGTTGCTTCATGGAGACATTGCAAACTTGCTGTTTTGCTTGCTTCTGTGTATAATTTGTCAAGTTGATCGTAAAATTATTGACCGTAGCATAATTTTTGTTTATCTACGCTACTTCCATTCGCATGAGTTAATTTTAAGTACTTTGTATATATGTAAGTGTGGAGCAAAAGCCTTTCCGTCCCATTGCATTTTATTGTTGTTAGCGATATTTATTTAGAAAACGCTTTGAATACTGCAGTACGTATGCTGCAGTTATTACATTTACACTTATTTCTTCTGTACAAGAGCATTAGGATTTCATTTTTTGCATGCCCGCCGGCGTTTCGATAAACTTACCAATGAAGGGAAGGGGTATAAATTCATAAAGTAATCTTTTTGAGTTGTTTTGATATAAGAGCACATTTACTTAAAATAATGCTGGCTTTGCTGATTTTATCACTTTATCGGCTAAATCCGCTGTTTAAGTATATATTTATAAATTATGTTCTTAAAAGCGTTTCCCAGCTTAACCTTTACAAAAATATACATACTTACATATATACATACATTAGGGCGGGTCATTTTTTTCTACTTTCTCTCCAACAATTCTGAACAAAAAGGGCCTGGGAAACATAGCTCTAAAATGGATTTCGAGCCTCCTTATTTTTAATTTTAGTTTGTTAATTCATATCCGATTTATTTTTTTAACCGACTTCAATTCAATTAAATGGATGTGATAAATAACATTATTACAATGTGGGTATCAAACTAAAGTAGCTAAGAAAGATTAATTTCCGCAACATTTTTGAAAAGTGTTGCCACCTGTTTAATAAATTTAATGCAATTAAATTGATAACGTAAATGAAATGTTGCAATGTGGGTACCAAAATAAAGTGGTTTAGAAAGTTTGAAGATTTGAAATCAATTTAATTGATAAGATACTAAATGAATTATTGCAATATGGGTGTCAAACTAAAGTATTTTGAGAAAGCTTGATTTCTAAACATTTTTTTAAGCGAATTGTCACCTGTACGAAAAACCTAATTCAATTACGGGTCGTTTTCAAGTAGGGGTTTATCTGCCCTTTAAACACAAATTTTGTTCTAAAAATTGTGCCGCTTGAGAAGACGGTAATAAATTGATAAGATCAGTTTTTCAATATTAACTTTTTTAAAAGTAATGTTGATTACGAGTCCGTAGGTATACAATTTTTATCACATCCAGATTTGGAGAAAAACGTGGTCAAAGTGTAAAAAATCGCGCTTTTGGCAACATTTGATAAGCTCCAGGAAATAAACAAAATGTGAAGGAACCTTTCACTTATGCTTAAATTAACACTGGAACTGGGCCCGAAGGTCACTTATAGCCATTTATTGAACAGCAAAAATAATTAATCCTGAAAGTCTTATAATTGCACAAGTACCTAATAGTCGAAACTAATACGGATAGAGATAATTTTTTCCTTTAAAAAATTCGTCCAATTGCTTATAAGCGAAATCCACATACATAAACTTTCTACCAAAAAAAAAAAACAAAACAAATTTTACCAAATCAATTACTAAAATTAAAAAGAAGGATACTCGAAATCTATGTTAGGGCTACGTATGCTTCCATGGACTTTTTGTTCAGAATTTCCAGTAGAATACTTCACTCACCGAAATAAGGTCGGTTATATTTTTTTTTAGAACAAATCGACCCGCCCTAATGTAAATGGCTCGGCCTTGTCATAGGAGTGGATATAAACATTCCAGTACTAAAAGCATAGGTTTAGCGCGAATTAAAATGCTGGTAGCAGAGGAAAAGGAAAACCTCCTCTTTGATGGAAAGACAATATGGTATTTCCAATCGCGTCAGTTGGGACAAAAAAAAAACAACTAGCGCGTTTTATTGGGATCGGCCAAAATTGCACACATGTCATTGCGCAAATACAAATTGGTACAAATAAATAAACATGTTTTTTCCCATGTAAAATACTTGGGTAAGTGCAAAGCCCCGGCGGCACGAGTAAATATTAACCGAGTTGAAAATAAAAATACGTGTCCCCTTGTTTTTGATATTCTTCAATTGTGAGAGGCAGCAGGAAAATTAAAAAAAATCTATTTTCCTATATGTATTTTTGAACACCATAATATATATAAATATATACAAATGTACATACATATGCTTCCTATAGTAAAGTCAACGTCTATTTTTTAAAAGTGAAAATTTTCCGTCTGGTACGGTCGATACTAACTAGTCCATTTTAATTTCATGGCGATTTAACTCGTGAAAGGTAGCCGGTGAATTCACTAGTCCATCATATTCTAAACTGATGAACAGCATTACTGGTAATCTGGTAAGTCTGGTGAATTCACTAGGTCCTCACTGGTAATGGTAGATGATATAGCTTTTGAATGGTAATCTAGTAGGTATAAATTGATTAGTGCCTTTGACATCCCCATGTTATGTAAAAACATACATTCATAACTAAAGCAGCTGAGTTTTCGAAAAAGGTTGCGAACTTTCAAAAAATTTAATTAAAATAATTTAAGAAGTTAAATCTGTAATTGTAAAATGAGTCTCAATCGAAATGGTCTTGAAAAGACCTTATTTCTTAACTACGTGTAGGAGAGTTGCCACCTGTTTAAAAAATTAAGTTCAGCTTAACTTAAGGCAATTGGGTAATTGATCACTATTTAAATGTCGGACGAACGAAATTTAAGCAGGTTTTAGTCTGAAAAAATATATAATACGGGTTACAAACAAACAAACAAGGAGTGTGAAGAAATTTTTAGCTTGAACACTAAGAATATTTTTGCGGTTTATGAAGAGTTAGTTAAAATGTTGTACGAATAATAATAAATACATTTTAGGGGGTTGCCACATGTTTAAAAAAGAAATTCAAAAATTCATCGGCTAATTGGAGAATGTAGCACAATGTCAGTCGCCGGAGCTTTATAAAAGTTTCACGTTGAAACTACTTTTGAAGAGGGTTGCCACCTGTTGACGGAGTCGAATTCATATAATTTATTCATATTTTAAGTGATAAATTTAAAAATGGATGTCAAACGAATGAGTGTTACGAAATCTTAAGTTATAATATATAAAGTAGTTTTGAGGTGCTTGAAGAGGGTTGCCACATGTTAAATTCAAATAACTTAATAAATTAAATGAATTACTAAAAGATGGGTATCAATCGAAATGAGTTTGAGATAGCTTTTTTTAAGAACTACATCTAGGAGGGTTGCCCCAAGTTTAGAAAGTCATTCTCAATTTGAGTTAAGGTATTTAAAATAGGCACATGAATATGGGTGTCAGACGAAAGACGTTTAAGGAAATGGTTTGAAAAGAACTGCCATCTCTTTAATAAGAAATATGGGTGGAAAGCAGAAGAGTGGTAAGAAAATTTTTGTTTGAACATTTAGAATATTTAAGAGGCATTTAAAAGGGTTACCACCAGTTTTGAAAGTTAAGTTCAAATTACGTATGGGTATGTAATAGGTTAAATTAATTATTAAAATATGGGGATCAATCGAAATGTGTTTGGAAAGACAAATAGAATTCAAGTTAAATTATCGGTTAATTTAAATTGCCTTACAATGTCAAATGAAAGTCATTTAAGAACTTTTTACTTTCAAAATTCTTTTGAAGAGGGTTGCCACAGGTTTGAAAAGTATTAAAATATGGGTTCAACTGAAGCAGATTTAGGAAAGCTTTAGTTGGAAAATAATTTTGATTAGAGTTGCCAACTACACAAATATATATAATTCGCAAGAGTAGTTTTTGTGAAGCTCATCAGATCTAAACGGTTCTTTTGAAGTTGAGATATGAAATAAGGAGCTTGAGCAGTAGGTGTGCAATAATAATGAAATTAGAACACCGGCGTGGTTATAGTCCGATTTCATCCGATGTTCAATAGCAACCTACACACCTTGGATAAAGGGAAACCTTCATACCAAATTTCGTTGAGATATCTATATTTTCACTGAGTTTTCGTGTACACGGACAGACGGACGAATGGACGGACGGACAGACAGACATGGCTCAATCGACTTCTCTTTCCATTCTGATCACTTATGTATACATTTCTCTATATCTATCTCAAATCCTTTAGGGTGGAAGTGCGCTCGGTAATAAAACCACTGCAATATCGCATTTCGCTGATTTATTCAAAAAGTTCTAGGAATTCAAAGGAAATTACTGGCAGTTGCCGATTGCATTTAGCAACTTCCGCGAAATAACACTAATGGCGCTTTCGTTTCTACAAAAAAAGTTGCCTTCTCATTGCCCTCTTCTCAGTATCTGCGCGTAGAAGGCAAATAGAAGCTAAACTTTTTCCGTACAAAACGAAAACGCCATCAGTGAGTTGGCGAATATTCGCAAAATCAACGCCTACGCATGCATGAACTGCGAGTGCATATCGGATGAGCTGATGCTGATGCTTTTAGAAATTCATGGTAATGGGTGTGGACATCGCTGATTCAAAGTATATGTATTTGTGTGTATGTTAGTAAAAGGGAGAGATAATTCGTAACAATTCTGCACAACTTCCGCATAATACTTATGCAATCAACGCTAAAAATTCGCATTTGAATTCTAAAAAAAAAAAAAAATAAATGCGTGGCAAAAATAAATAAAACAAAGAAAGCCAAGCTGATAGAAATGAATGTTCACAGTTCATTTGGAAATGCTGATGACTGAACCATTCAGACATATGTACATACAGTGCACACGCGATAATGTGAACACTTTTTATTTTGCATTGACCACTCAAAGGAGTGAACAGGACTTGAAAGCTTTAAAAGATGAACAATATGTTACATATTGCGAAATAAACGTATTTGGCTTGCAAATTACAAGTTCAAGCATGTTCAAGTCATAAGAATTAATTCACGGGATGGTTTAAAAGCTATTTGGTATTTGGTATCTTAGATTGTCTGAAAGAAGGAACAAGTGTAACCATGAAGAAGAAGCAGAAATAATTACTGATTTCTTTTGAGTAGGTAAATAACGCGTTTCATTCTTGTGAATGTAAGATGAGTTTTATTGAAAGAATTTTGGTTTAAAATGAACACTTAAAATTTTTTCAGTTCTTGTTTGAATAAATCCATTAAATTTTGCTTCATAGAGGTAAATATCCATCTAAAAATGCATAATTGGGGTAAACGGCGGATATTTTTATACCTTTCATGAGCATGAAATGGTATTATAACTTTGGTCCGTTGTTTATAAGTACCAGAATAAGAAGAGTTAGACCCATTAAAATGTATACTTAATTGATCAGAACGTCGAGCTGAGTCGATTGAGCCATGTCCGTCTGTCCGTCTGTTACAGTGAAAATGGCGTAGATAGAGTCGCTATAACCTATAGCCTCCATACAACTGATTGTTCAGATATGAGATTCTTTGTAATGACTTCTCCTTATATGCAACTAGAAACATGCAATTTCGCACTATTTTCACTCATTATCAACAGTAAGTTTACAGTAAAATTAACAAATATCGGGTCACTGTAGCCTATTTATAGCCTCCATACAACTAATTGTTCAGACATGGGGTTTTACTGTAAAACTCCTTTATTTAGACAGCTAAAACCGATAGATTTCGTAAACTATTTTATAAATAATAATACAAATTCTTTTTGAGAAAATCGTCAAAATCTATGCTGTATAAGCTCTATCTGTTATACCACTGATTGTTCAGATACTAATTTTTGTGATATATCTCCTTTATGTAAGAAGCTTAACCCTTTAAATTGGGTTACCGTTTTACATACCGATCACACAACAGTGAAAATCACTTAGATGGGTGCTATATAGATATATCTTCCATACCTCTGATTGTTTAGATAAGATTTTTTATATATGTAACTCCTCTATCTTTGTATGCTGTGAATATATAAATAGCCTTATTCATAAAAAATAAAGTAGGTTTAAAGAGCTTTATAAATTGACGTTTTCATACATTTTTCAATTTATAAACCTTTTATAAAGCTACTGTTAAAGTAAAATTTCCAGATGTTCATGAAAGGTATGAAGCACTGCTCTAGTTCACATTATCGAGCGTGCACTGTACTTATGTAAGTAATATACGCATTGTTGGCATCCAGCGATGTTGTTTGATGTATGTATTTGTTTTTGGTTTACGCTTTTTATTGAAAGCGAAATTGAATTGACTGTCCCATTGGGTTTAAGAGTTGAAATTCAATGGCAAATGTGAAGCGTGCTTGTTTGCATATGTACATATGTACGGGCGTGTATCTAACTTTCGAGCGTGAGCTTTTTATTAGCATATCTATGAGTAAAAGTGAAACCAATACAAAATGTTTTGCAAATATTTACTAATTAATAAACAAATAAAAAAGCAGGGCAGTAGAAGAAAGCCACAAAAAATGAAAAAATAAAAATAAAAACAAATTGCAGCGCTTCATTGACATTTGAAGATATGTACAGTTGCGTGCACCTAGTTTGAAACGATGTAATATACGCATATAGAGTTTTGACACCGGATACCACGGGTACTTTTCCATATACAACAAATATTTACATATGTCTTTTTGAAGTACTGCTGAAAACTTTAGGGCGCTAACCTCGTATTCACAAGAAATGACGATCAAATTTATGTGAAAACTGTACAGTAAGTTGGTGTCAAACCCTAATAATGAAGAAAATAGAGTAACATCTGTGAGAGCTCTTCTGGCTGCATTGCCATTATTCATGTTTCCGCTACTGTTCTGCTTTGGTATATTCCCATTTCCGTCGGCACCCGTTTTTGAAAAAGTTTTTTATCAATCATTTGCTCATATTTTTCATCTCTTATTTGCCACTTTCTTACTCCAATCCTACATGACACATTAAGAACAAACTCCAAGATTCTCATCCAAGCATGAAGGGGACTAATGCCAAACTTTAGTTTATCAGACCTTGCCTAAAACTTTAGATCCAGCTGCACGGATGGAGATTTAATACCTGTTAACACCTTTCCGTCTATTATAGACATATGAAGATCAAAGCACACCGTGATGTTTCGTTTGCGGAGGTCTGTATAAATAAATGGCTTTAAATTTCCTATTTGTAGATCCAAGTCTTCTTTTTCCATTAAAATGTGCTCCCTTGTTTCCCTTATAAATTAGATACGTTTTTAGTGGTCTGCAAAGTCGCACAGACTGCGGAGTGGAATCAGTGTTGCCATTTTGGTGCTTTTGGAGCTAGATTTAGCTCTTTATTTTTCTATTTCGCTCCGAAAATCGGGGTTTTGCTCCAAGCTCTTTTCAAATTTATGAAGCCCTTTTTTAGCTCCAGAAAGTTTTAGTTGTATTTAGTGTATATAAGCCAAAATTTAAGCGTTGATAAAATGGAAAATTTCGAAATGCTGTGTATCCACCATGAACTCTTGGATCTAGGTTAAAGAATTCAAAAATTAATTAAAAGAAAATCCTTTTTCTGATAGCGCGGATTTTGTTTTACCTTACTAGTTTTACCTTTAAGGAGAGCTGGAGGTAAAACTTTCCAGAAAAATTTTGCGAAAAAATTATTTAATTCAAATATCTGAAATTACAGACATTAACAGTTTGTAAAGTATTCTTAGTTCAATATTACGAATGGGGGAAAAATTGGATAAAGTGTAGATTTTTGTTCATTTTCGGATACCTTGACGATCCCTTTTTCCAAAAGTGAGCGGAAGACAAGAACTGAAAATTGTTTTGAAACGGATACGTTTTTGGCTGTTTTCTGTAAAATTGTCTAATTGAATTTTTCGTATAAAACGCATTGCACTTCACAGATGATTTTTCGTGGTTTGAAAAAAAAAACACAAGGTAGCCTAACAAATACTAGCAGGTTCCTTTGCACGCTCAGCAACTACAGACTGCGTATGCATGCTTTCAAATGTTCAGCTTGAACAAATAAAATGCAATTATTGCTTTTAAATAACATCATCTTTTTCGAAGTCCTGAGGGAAAAAAATATTAAAATCAAATAGAAACGTAATCGATCATATTATAAACGTCAACGAAAGTACTGTATATTCAATTCAATTACGCGCATATTAAAATGACCGTGTTCATTCTGAAAAAACATCCGTGAAGTGAATAATCAAGACAAAAACTAAAAAAAGTATTTAATTTGCATGTTGCCTGCAGTGGAATTCGAATCATCTCTGGATATCAATAAATTGACGCAAGCATATTTGTGCACTCAGCTACACCCAAACATATAAATTTGTTTTCAATTGAATTTCCTTTAACTGTTGATTTCCATCACATGTACTATGTGTGTATGTGTTTGTTGTCGCCGCTCTGCATGCAGGGGGTGCGTACCCTGTAGGAAAAAAATAAATAAAATATCTATTGATAAAAAATAACCCACTTGTAGTTAGTTTTTTTCGGGATTTCTACAAAATATATAACTTGTAGTTAGCAACAAAAAGCTAACATGAAACTAGTTGACAAGTATTGAAGAAGATAGTTTTCTTTAAACGCGTTTCTACTTAAATATCCTGCACTTCACAAATACTTTTTTCGAATTGAGGACGAATAAAAGGAAGATCGAAATTTCATATTATCATTTTTAGTTATGTCTGACGGAGTTCGAATATGGGACCACATACAGCAGAATATGTAAACAAATATGAAATGTAATAAAATAAATAAAGTAAATAAAAGAAATATATAAAAAATATAAAAAATAAAAACATTTTGTTTTTCCTATTGATATTTTATGTCCAAAAGAAGTTAGTTAGTAGTAAGTTACATCATGCGCAGAGGTAACCATCCTTGTCTATATCTAACCTCATCACCCTTGACTATTTCGCGGCTATCGCTATAGAAACATAGTAAGCTTTCGTCAAAGAAAATATACAGATAATAGTGACTTTTAGCTTCTTCCTAATCAACTTAAAGTTAGCTTATAGTTAGATACATTTTCTGCAGGGTATAAACGTTTACATATACATACTCAGATGTGAACAGTCAAATGTGTGCATAATACATTTTTGTATCAACATTTTTTTTAAATACGAAAATTTTTAAACGATAATCAAATATAAACTATTCATTTTTACTATGCATTATTTTCCTCTGTGTAATAGCTCCCGAAGAAGCTGTCAACCTTCCTGGAATTAGATAGAGAATAAAATTACGAACAACGAAAGTATCTCCTGTCATCAGACAAACAGTCAGCGTCACTGTTGTTGACCGTTACAACAAGAGACTACTTTGGACCGAGTGGCCGATTAAGAAGTAAAGTTCTTTCTCTGCGAAAGATTTACGGGCCTTTGCGCGTTGGCCATGGTGAATAAGGCAGACGATTTAACGATAAGCTTATATAGCTTATGAGCTTTACAAAGATATAGACATCGTTATTGCAGAGGACCATCGATATGTATTTCCTGCTTGTTAACCTTCTACTACTCTTGCTCACAAATTGTGGTGTGACATCAATTTCCGACTGACAATAAACCAAATGCCGTTTACACGTTTGTTACACCTCAGTCTTTTCGCCTTAAGCTTCCAATAAAAACAGATAACCCAGCAGCTTGGAATGCTGATAGCACTCGTATGTCAAAAAGAAAGCAAAAATGACAGAGAAATAAAAGCTGAAACGCGCTGTCTGAAGCTGGGGCATCGGCAACGCCTCTGCAGCGGAGGATATTGAATTCGGCGAACTGCAAACAAATCCTTGGCCTTTGTTGGCTGCTTCTGAATGGACTGTTTTGTTAGTTGAACGCATAGACATGCGTATTTGGTCAAACAAGATGGTCTTAATAGAAATTAAAATGAGAGCAACCCTGCAAAAACATTGTGACTAATCTTTAAGGATAGTGGGCACGGATTTGTCTCCATCACAAGGCACAAAATTACTCAAAAGGCTTAAAAGAAAATCTCCTGCTTTGAAACTAAACGTGTCTAAAAATTTTATACATATATATATGTTTAAAGTTTAACAGGGCAAAAACTACTCTATAACAAATGGCTTTTATCAAAACCCTTAGGTCGTCAGTTGCAATCTGTCAAATGTACGAGGTCTACTGAGAAAATACAGGCCATACAAAAAGCGGGAATAATTGGCAACTGTGTACCCTGGGATGAAAACATCGAAATTGTGCCAAAATAGGACAAATAAATGCGATGGATTAATATTCGCAAGCCAATGAAATGCCAGCTAAAACTTCATAATCGTAAGAGTTTTTATGCATTTGTTTCAGACGCATGCATTTAAAAGGCGTTATTTATGTCTATGTTGCGTATAAAAACAAGTAATTTAAAAAAAAAAAATAAATATTCCGACGAACTGATAACCTCCTCCTTTTTGGAAGTCGGTTAATCATTCAATACAGGATACTCTCA
This sequence comes from Rhagoletis zephyria, assembly GCF_001687245.7. Classification (NCBI taxonomy): domain Eukaryota; kingdom Metazoa; phylum Arthropoda; class Insecta; order Diptera; family Tephritidae; genus Rhagoletis; species Rhagoletis zephyria. Next base: position 52,373 of record NW_016159765.1, on the reverse strand, counting down.
TATTACGCGTCAAAGTCATGTGATGGAATGGGAAAATTCAAACCAAGACCACCAACACAAATTTCAATTATGTATCTCGATAACTCGAAAAAGTTTAAAAACTTTATGAATTTCGAGAACTCGATACATTTCAGTTAGTCGATAATTCGATACATATTGATTGCTCAAAGAATTTCGAAAAAACTAAAATCTAATAACTCTATAAGTGTCGATAACTCTACGAATTTCGATAACGATCGATAAATATAGATAACTACGCATTTCCAGCACTGGATAAATTTCGATAAATAAAAAATTTACACAACTCGAAATATATCGATAACTCGATAGGTCCTCCATATCCATCGACAAATTTCTTTGGTTACTCGATAAATAGTGAAAACCAAAATGAATTCCATGTAATTTTAGAAATTCTGATAAACCGATATATTTTGAAAATTTGAAAAAAAAATCGATTTCGCAAACCGTCAAATTTTGATAACTACCAAAAAATTTGGAAAAGTCAACATATATCGATAACGCGATAATTTGAAAGAACTCAATACATCACAACTTGATAAATTTCCATAATCATGTAAATTTTGATAACTCGATAAATATTGATTATTAAATAAATGTTATGCAAAAATTTCATTATCTTGGGAAATTTTGATAATTCGATAACTAATCGACTACTAAGTTTCTGCGTCTCGATAAATTTCGATAACTCAATAAAATTGGTAACTGGATACATTCCGATAACTTAATAAAAATTTATGATCCGATATATTTCGATAACTATAAACGTTGGTGATAAGAAACTTGATAACATGCGATAAATTTCAATTCACTTTCTTGCCTTTCAGTTATACTAATTCTTATGTATACTATGTATTCTCATTATTTTAATTTTCGTCGCTATCTTCAATTTTGCCTTCATCATACATAGTTGCATTTCAAATTCGAACAATTGAACATATTGCAACAACAACTATACACAAAACGGAAATTTTTAAACGACGATTTTTGCCGCAATTTTTAACACATAAAAAGATTCCTCATCTACAGAGAAATAACTCTCCAATGGTGTGCTTGGTTTTAAATTAGCTTAATAATATACAGATAAAAAGCATTAATAAGATAAAGGTCAAAAATTGTGATTTTGCCCTCAGTGCATTTAAATTTTCTTAGGCGTTGTTTACTTCTATTTGAAAATTGCAAAATTGGCAAAACCAAAGTAGCGGTTTGCGGAATGCGCCACCTTAAAAGGCAGCAATCGTTACATGTGTGTACATAAATATGTATGTATGTATGTATGATCATAGAAAAAGTTTTCTTTAAGCTAAGTACTATCGGGCGCGTCATGCATGAACGAACACTTTCACATGTCATAGCAGCTAATAGATATTTGTGAAAAAAATCTGTGCCAGACACGTCAATTATACATATGCAACAACAATCCAGCCAATATTCATAGATTTGAAGTTTGTTTGCTTAAAGTATTCTTGCATGAGTACATGTCACTTTTCATATCCGATCGCACTTGTGGACGGTTGGTTATAACAGCCTAACGGAAACGAGATATGTATAAGCACATTTGGGTGCGCTAAAGTGGGGCTGAATGTAAATCTATAAAAAAACACTATAGTACCATTCCTAAAGAAATACAAACTTGATAGTCTAAATCCGATTAGGCTAGATGAAACCAAAATTAAGTACAATAAAGTGGTTAAATTTCTAGGAGTAATACTAGACCAAAAATTACTCTGAAAATCACACATCTAAACTGGTGATGGAGTGCCTTGACAAGCTGAATACTCTTGGTCTAACCAATCAGGTATGGGTTCTCTGGATTCCGGGACATATTGGTATTAAAGGAAACAAGATTGCCGATCAACTAGAGAAGAAAGGTGCATCAACCTCTTTCACCGGCCAAGAGCCTTTCTGCGGCTTGGGAAAAGGGACACTCTCTGAACTAGTTCGGCTAGACGACGAAGAGGTTCAGAGGAATCGCTAACGGGATAATGTACCATGTCTAGAGGAGTCCAAAGCACTTCTAGGTACATATCACCTAAAACGTTTCAAGGAATGTATGAGCTTATCAAAAAATAACTAAGGAATTAAGAATTGTTACAGGAATCTTAACAGGACACTGCAGGCGGGACTGGGAATTTACTAGCATGAGCGATACAGATTTTGCAGGATGGAAAACAAGACTACACAGCACATTTTAGAAGAATGTCCTGCTCTGATGCATAAACGCAAAAGGAACCTGGGTGAACATCTGATAACCTAAGGCGAAGTGAAATCCGTAGATTAAGGTTCTTCGAAATTAAGGTTTTTAATACACACTGAAATATATTTATTTTTGATGTAGTAGCTAGTTTTCATTTCTATTAGGTCCTTACTGAGCAATCTACCTACTTTTACACAAAGCTGAATTCCAAATCTTAACTAAATACGCTAATTTACTCCAACGTAATAATTACAACCATCTCTTAATATGAAATTATAGGTTATAACTACCGATCGGCAGTATCGATACCAGAAGTACTCAGAACTCGATTGACAGAACCCGATTTTTAAAAGTACTCCAAAGTACTCAGTTCTCACAAAGGAACTCATTACTCACAAAAGTACTCAGAACTTAAAGGAACTCGAAAGTATTCAGTATTTAAAAATACTCTGTTGCAATCATCAGTTTGACACATGCAATCAGGATGGATTCAATGTTTAGTGACGAATAGATACCTAAAACTACTGACTTGTATTTATATTTACCGGTATTCAGAAAGGATTGTACTCAATTTGAAGTTTTAATAGTTGTCAAGTACAATACTTGTACGCAGTAAAGTTAGCCATTCATTTGACGTAATTTGGGATTAATATTTTAATCTGAATAAAGTGCTGCCAGCTTGTGAAATTTCGACACTAAGCATTTAAATATTACCAAGCTGTGTATATTTAAGGAAAGTACTTAATGCTCTCAAAAACACCCGACCCTTAAAAGTATCGATACTAAAGAACTCGATCCTCAAAAGTACTCGATTCTTCTCAACACTAGTTATAACCGTATGTAGTTATCTCGGCAAGGGCTCTATCGATTTCTGTCAAATTCGGTTCAGTTATTTTTTTAAGTCTAATTGAGCATTTCACCGAGAATATTTTAAATGGATGAAAACACTCCTGCTTATAGTATAGTTTTCAGAAAGGTGAAGCAACACATTTAATACGTGTTACCTATGGAAATGTAAACATATCGCTTCTGTACAAAGCAGATGCACATATGTATGTATGTACAGTTGTCCACAAAATAATAGGAGTGGGATATTTTAACCTGTTTTGGCTATTTGTCTTTAGTTTATTTAATGTTTCGTATTTTTTTGTAAAAGCCTAGCTGGTAATACAACAAACACCATATAAATTTACATTTTCAAGTTTGTACAAAAATTATAAAAATTCTGCAAATTTTCACCAAAATTTCAAACTATTTAACCAGAATCTTTAGAAAATATGTTGGTATGCAGTTTTGTAGCCCATTCAATTCTAGTCTGAAGAAGTGCAAGTTTCAAGCTGCTAAAAAATTCCGTTGATTTTTGAGAATTTTTTCGGTTGAAGGTGTTTCACGTTTTTTCCATACAAAGTATGTTCGACAATTTTCTTTTATATGGGGACAGTGCCAGCAAAAAAAATTGCCAAAAATCAACGGAATTTTTTAGCAGCTTGAAACTTGCACTTCTTCAGACTAGAATTGAATGGGCTATAAAACTGCATACCAGAATTTTCTCTGAAGATTCTGATTAAAATGTTTGATATTTTGGTGAAAATTTACAGAATTTTAATAATTTTTGTACAAAGGTTGAAATCTGAATTTATTCGTTGTTTGTTGTATACCCAGCTTGACCTTTGTATAAAAATAATAAACATTAAATAAACAAAAGGCAAATAGCAAAAACTGACCAAAATAACGCACTCCTATTATTTTGTGGACCACTGTACATGTACAGACAAAATAGAAATGTTTGCATTTTCATCTGGCACCCATACGGATGGCAACAAAATAATCAATTAGTTAATAATACGTAAATAAAACGAGTATTTTTAGCGCCGATAGTTATTTCCTATTTAACCATGTTTGCATAAATAATGATGCCGCTGCCAAGAAAGAATGTTCAATGGATGGATTTTAGACAACTACAGATTTCATATTTCTTGAAAATATTTTTACGATAATTTACGATTTACAATTAATCGATTAATAACCGAATAAATTCGACAAACTAAAATTAAATTAAATATATAAATGATTAATCGCTGTCATCCCTAGACTCACCTATGTAATCATAGATATGTGTTTGGTTTATTTCGTTGTCAAAGAACGTAGTTTTAATTAGATAATTAAATCCTGTGAACTTGATAGTCACACTCAATTATATATACATATGCACATATATCAAACAAATCGGATTCACCGATACAAGTACAAATCGTGTAAGAAAACTTTTGAAGCTGTTAATTTGATTGTGCATTAGCCAGCACATTTTTGTTTCATCACTCGATATCCATGAGGGCTGAAAAACTTTATATTTTGCGTACAAAGGAATTACGAATGGACCGAAAAGTTGTTAAATTATTTNCATGAGGGCTGAAAAACTTTATATTTTGCGTACAAAGGAATTACGAATGGGCCGAAAAGTTGGTAAATTATTATTGATATTTTAAACACTTAGTTATTTTCTCAGACCAAGTGCTTAAAATAAGTAAATATTAAAAAAAAATACGGTATTTAATATTAGGGGTATTCTCCAAAACTTGCTCTTAATGCAAAATTCCTATTCCAAATTTGATACACTATGAGAGCACCGCATTGGAAATTTCTCGCATGCTTATGTAAGTACCAAGCAGCAAAACTACATGTGCTAAATACAATGACAAGATATAGCAAAAAAATCAAGTGAGCGAAATGAATGGAGTGAGAGAAATATGTAGCAGTTTCAACAAAAAAAAAAAAAAACAGCTAGAACAGGGTCGCATTTATCTTTATACGCTTTCTTGCAAAATATATGCATGGGTTTACACGTTGCACTAGGAACTGTAGTTTCCTATGTTAATTGTTGTTGTGTTTGCCATTTATGCAATCCGCGCAAAGTGAAACTGCATTGCATGGTTTCGAGAATACCCCTATTATAACTAACGTAAGCCAAAATTTACAACGTCTGAGATTGGTTGGGCAATTTAGGATTACGATTACATTTCAATTAAGATTACTTAATTGTAATCATAAATGTTACCATTACGTTTATAATAATGGTAATCTTAAAAATTTAAGAACTAAGATTACTGTAATCGTAATCATAAAATACATAATTACGAATACTTTCACCGAAAAGTATATAAAGTTGATTTAAGGTTGAAGTAATACAACTATTCAAAATCAAATTTTTTTTAGGAAATACTACCACCAAGAGTCTGTGCAAAATATTACAGAAATATAGTTATATATGTACATATGTATATGAGAAATTCAAAGTAAATTTTTACCGCAATCATAATTTGGTTCACGTGGGATTTTCCATATTTGTGTGTACATATATATGTATGTTTCTTTCTCGGAATTCCTTGTGGGAATTTTTGTACCAAATTTTGAAAGAAACATTATTTCTGCTGGTTTTTCGCCATTCCTCATCTCCTTCTCATAGGTAGATATATTTAATATAAAAAAGTCATATGCCTAATGTATATGTGCAAATACTTATAGATATGTAAATGAAGGTATTTATGTATGCATACATATATTTTACTAAAGCACATTTAAACTCGCCTATGATTGCATATCAGCTACTACCTACATAAATAAATAGGTATGTACATACATATTTACTATGTACTAAGACTTGTCAAGTGAACCGTAAGCTTGTAAGCCCTACACCATCATACTTGTCGATCCATCTTCTGTTGTGGCCATGTTGTTCATCAGCATTTTCTTGAAAATTTTTTTTTGTTTTTGTATTTATGTATTACTGGTTGAACAAAAGGGACAAATTGGCCAGCATATGAAGTGGAAAATTCGAAAATGCTTGTAGTTCTATAAAAGTTGGGGGGGGGCGAGATTATAAAGCTTATTGGGCTTTGCAGCTATAAACTTGTAACTAACCATGTTACATATTAAAATTCATGCACTCAATCAATATTTTTGTTTAGTTTGCATATTTTCAGAACTGAGACAAAATTTGTATAGTTTTTTTTTTTCTTTAAGATTCATGATGAGTGTTTATAATATACTACAGGTAGATATGTAGGTATCGTTTAAGTGTGCCATGACTGGACAGTATCCTATGCAGATTAAACATAACACGTGGTCCATACTGTCACAGCTGCTTAGAAAAGCATTGGGTTGAAGCCCGCTATCTTATATTCTTTGCACCTGGGGATGTCGAAAAAATATCGATGCATCGAAAATATCGATGTTTTGTGTAAAATGACATCTCTAGTAAATCGAACCGCCAAACATCGCTTTGTCTGAAATTCAATGAAAACATTATGCAGTTTTATAGCTCATCAAATTTTAGTATATTAAAGTGCAAGTCTCAATTGCTTTGATTTTTAATATTTTTTCTTTTGCTATTACAAATTAAAAAAAAAAAGTAATCTGCTTTTTAAATACCAGCATAAATAAATACCGAGAAAATTGAATAAATTCACCTCCCGCTCTCTTTGTTCACCAATTAGAATTTCACAGCACAATGCTTTCAAATGTAATTCAATGAATTATGTTTTTCTTTAACTAATTTTTTTTCCCCTTTTATACATTTATTGCCATTTTTAATGAAATCCTATACACGTACATACATACACATGTATAGATAGATATGTATTCATAGGCCAACATTTATGTACGCTGCTATTGATTATTGGTTTCCAGTTGCTGTTTGTGGGTCGTTAGCTTTCAGAGGTTTGTGTGTCTTCACTTATTTTGCCGGTTTTGCGGTCAAATTTGTACTCGCTCATAAAAATAATAGCAATTTTGACTTTCTCATTCTATTTGCGGTTATATGTAAGAAATGAACTTAAAGTTTTATATACACTGCCGGAACAAAATATTCGCACGGAAAATTTTTCACAATATATGCAACAATTTTTATTCTAATATTTTTCGCCAATTTCATATAAAACTATGGCTCATTATACAACTAAAAACATAAAAATATAACTCCTAAACTTTGTACAAAACTAGCGAAAATTCAGCGAATTTTCATGCAAATTTTAAACTTTTTAATCGCATTTTTTATAATTTTTTGAGTATGCAGATTCGTAGCCCAAACAATTTTATTAAAATAAAGTACAACTCTTAAGTAGCCAGGAACTACCGTTGATTTTGGGCAATTTTTTTCACTCAGTCTCTTCAATAGATTTTTTTTTCGAAAATAGGTGCTTTATATGGAAAAATGCGAAACACCTTAAACAAAAAAATTCTCAAAAATCAGTGCGATTTTTGACGAACTCCGAACTTGCATTCTGCATACTTAAAACAATTCTAAAAAAGCCGATTAAAAGTTGAAAATTTGCTTGAAATCTTTTTATGTTTTTTTTTTGTATAATGAATCATATTTTTTTTTTTTATATAAAATTGGCGGAAAATTATTAGAATAAAAATTGTTGCATATATTGTGAAAAATTTGCTGTGCCAATACTTTGTTCCGGCAGTGTATGTATATACATATATATGTAGTTATGTATGTGCGTACCTAATTTCCACACACGCATGTAAGCAGTGCGAATTGTGCCAGTAGCGGTAATAATAATTATTACGACAATCACTAACAAATTTTTTATTTTTTTTAAACAATATGCTTTGGTGACACGTATTACTTAGTTACTCGCTTTGCTTTCGATTTTTCACTTATTTGAGACTTTTTGATTATTATTTATACTTCATGTTATTAAATAATTTCAAACATTATTGGAAATCTGTGGTTTACCACCAACTTAACGTTCTAATAAATCGAAAGATTTTTATTTTTACTTTGGTTATATATTGGAAATGACAATAAAAAATTGTGAACTTACACACTTGCAACTAATATATACTACTTGCACTTATAGCTACTGGTGAAAAGTTTAAAGTACGTACTTTAACTACTATCGAAAACAAGGGAAAAATTAAGTAATTAATAACTTAGAACTAAATTAAGAAGATACTTATGTATGTGGGTGAAGAATAACGTGACTAAAGGACGAGAAAGAAATTGGTAAATTGGACAGTCCAACAGCGATAGCACAGGTCTACAAAATTTAACATTTCCCCCTTCCAATAATTATATTATTATTTTAATTTCTTTTTATATATGTTAAATTAAGATTCAGCCTTGTTATTTTTCTACCTCATCGAGTTTTTTTTTATATAGATGATATACATATGAGTGTTTGCATGAAAATGTAAACCGAAAATGCAAACTGTCACGTCCGTTCTCATATTTTAATTCGAAATAATAAATATGAATTGGTTGTAATGGTCCATAATTGGACTTTATTAAAAAAGTTTTTTATGACCTAATTTCCATCGATTTTCCCGACACAAGTGTTCCAAGCGCATATATTTTTTTTGTCAACCAATGCCAAATTTTTTTATAAGTGACTTCCGTTTTCGTATGATTTACTGAACTTTAGTAGGAATGTCAATTCCCATATTTTAGTATTTTTGACAATTTTGACAAATAGTAAAAAAAAAAAATAATTAACTTAAAGTTAAATTTTTATTTAAACGAGTAAAAAACTCTAAGTTCGGGCGGATCCGACGCAAATATTAAATATAGTTTTTTCACCTTTCCGAAAACTACCGCTACATGGTAAGCAGGGTGGTTTTACCCAATTTCAAACGTCTTCCATAATCTCACGCCAATTTTTTCAAAATTCCATAATAACGTTACTTATTTTCAAGCGATTATTGTTAGTATTTATAAATTTTGAGTAAATTAGCGCACTTAAATTTCGAAATATTTGAAGTTGCAAGCATTTCTGAAACTTAGCGCTCTATGAAAAGTGGGCGTATGTTTTAACCGATTTCAATAATTTTTAACGTTTTGCTTTTATGTGGCAAGCGCAATAATCGTGTCGACTTTGGTACAAATTGATCTAAGGGTTACCCAGCCACACAAATGTGGTTATAAGTGGGCGGTGCTACTCCTATTTTCCAAAATTTTATCATAATCATATTTCTTTCCTGGAGTTATTGCAAATATCGATCATGAATGAATTAGCTTCAGCATTTACTGGTTTATCGAAGATTTCGTATTTCTCTAAATTACCGTTATATAGGGCGTGGGCGTGGTTACTGTCCGATTTTAAAAATTTTCAACGATTTGGTATCTTTTACGCTACGCCCATTTTTCAAAAATTTATAAAATCTTATTTTTCGTCTCAAAATCATTATCATATTATAAAAATCATTCATGGTAACTATATTTTATAGGTCCGCCAAAACACCCAAAAAATGTAATATTAAAAAATGGCCAAATTAACAATTGGATATTAATATTGGAAGTCTTCTGAAGAGACGGTTTTCTGATCGAAAAAATATTGATTTTCAAAAATTGTTTACCATTTTTACGAAAAGTTGTTTTTCCCCAATGAGTCAAACCACGCCAACTGTGTCAATGAATTTTCATTGATTTTCTGGAAAGTGAAGACAATTGTGGGAATCTGTAGATAATTATAGAACAAAAATATACTTTGGACGGTTTTTCGAAATTGCACTTCCTTTTTGGTTTTTTGTTTTGGGTATTATAAGAATATTGCAATTTTTGAGAGAAAACTTCGTAACTCGCGACCCATATGATGAAATTTGATGAAATTTTTTTTGAGAGTTGCTGAAGCTGAAGTGCTTATCATAACTTTCCTATACTCACACATTGACAAGATTTGACCATTTATATAAATATTTTTTAATTTTAATTATTTTATTTTTTATAAAAAAAAGTATGTTATTTAACAAAAATTATATGCATAAATCCAAGTTTAAATCTTTGTGCAACATTAAAAAAAAAATCAACCAACGTTCGTAAAAATTTCGAGTTTTTTAATTCGATTTCTTAGAAATATCTTGATTATGCAGTTTTGTAGCTCATTTAAATTTTATATTTTTTACGATTAGCTTTGCAGTCCTCGTTAATATAATATGGAATAAGCGTCAAACTTTCGATTTTATTGCAATAAAGTTTGAACGTGATTAGTTACATTTGTCGTTAAAAATACTATTTAGCAGTAGAAATTCAGTCGATGAGAAAATTATAGCGAAATTTCTCTTTTTTTACTAACTTTCCTGGATTAAAAAAAAAAACTAATGAATATGTGCATACATCCGAATATTTTATTTCATATTTGCAATTATAAACTTTGTTTTACGTTTCCTGTGGATACATGCAATTGTATATCTATGTATGTATAATGCATGGATTAAAAGGTACATACATAGATAGTTAATCAAGTAAATGTCTAGCAATGATGTACATAAATACAATTCATTTGAAATAAGGCAAACCAACGGCAGTAACTAACTAACTTACCGATCGATATCACGCATATTGCACATATCGAAAAAGGCATGAATAGCGGTGCTCCAAATGGCCATGACCGCCAAGTAGACCAAATGAACAAGTCGGCAAACTGGTCATTCAGCTGGTGGTTAACGAAACGTAAGTAAAACAAAAAAAAAAATACAATAAAATGTTTATGGTTGCTGCTGTGGTCCATAATGCTGGCAGGAAAATGGGAGAAAAGCGAGAAAATGCATTGTAAGTTTACATACAAATCGTATACATAAGTAAGTATGTGCAAACATATGTAACAAAGAAAATATCACTCTGAATACGATTCGAGGAACTGTTTCATACACAAAAATGCTTGGGCTTAGGTTGAACAGAGTTGCCTGAAATTTAAATTTTTCAAAGAAAATTTATTTTCATAGACCTTTTATCCTCTTCCTTTGCGGGTATTGTGACCAGTGTTGCCAGAACATTTTCAGAAAAAAAAGTTAAACGAGCAAAAAATAATGCATATTTGGTCGGCCTTAGAGCGCGATGAGGAGAAGAGGGCTGACTTCCTAAACGTCAATTTTGCTTTGCAACCGATTTAAAAACCAAAAACACCATTAGGAAGGTATTTTCCGTAGAAATTGCGGCCAAAATTGTCGTTTAAACATTTCCGTATTTTTGTATATGTAATGGTGCACACCAAAGTGGTTGGGACGGAAATAGTTGCAAGTGCTTCTTGCTTGCACATGGTATTAAATAATTTAACAAAACCGGGCTAATAAGCGGTTTAAGAATAAGATTTATGTAGATTAAGCCTAATGCAAGAATGAAAGTAAAGGTTAGTACGTACATAGATGGTGGCATAAAGGCAAAGGTAAAAATAAAAACAAAAAACCAAGATGCATAAAGATAAGGTAAATTTAAACACTTTAAGAAAAAGTGAAGGGGAATATGCAAAAATATGAAGAAAAAGACGAGGATGAAGATGGATATTGTTAACGTTATAATACTCGATATTGTTGTCGATATAATAATCGATATTTTTATCGGCATAATAATCTTTACTGTTATCGGTACAATAATTGATATTGTTATCGGTATAATATTCGATATTGTTATCAAGGTAATAATCGATAATGTTATCAATGTAATAATCGATATTGTTATCGATATAATAATCAACAGTATCGATGAAGTTATCGATAAATATATATATATAATATACATAAGTTAGAAAACTAGGAGAACGGTCGAATTTCGACAGTAACTGGCACTCTTAGTTAATACTAAAGCACATCACGTGAAAATGCGAAATTCCCCCTGCTTCCATACGTGAACATCCGTCCCCCCTAAAACGATTACGTGACTTATGGACGATCCCTATTCCTATTACATACAAGTCAACGCATTATTGAATTGGAAATCTCGGAATGGTAGCTCTTTCAATTATGTTACAAGTTTACTTCGCTGAGCAGCAATGTCGCCAATGTCACACTGCAGCCATTGCCTCATTTACATAATTACGGCTTATTTAATCAGCGCAAATGACATTCACTTTACGTAGATGAGCGTAAAGTTAAGCGCTTGTGGGTGCGTCATTTTGCACGCTTCGCTATCGGTTAATTTCTATTTTGAAGCTCAACTTGCAGTTACCTACGCGAGAATATGGCATTTAAATTTATGGTGGATAATAGCATAATGCTATTTGTTATTACGTTATCGATAATCTGTGCGCTGAGGTTACTCGTATATGGGAAGGTTGTAAATATCAAATGTGCAAAACATCCTTGGTTTTGAGCCTCACTGCCAGGAAAATATGTATGTGAGTATGCGGATAACTGACCGTGAAATAGGTGGTATGTATCAGAGAATATTTACTCATAAATAAACTATGTTGATATTTACAATTTATGAATAATTTTACTGAGTAATTTCACTACCTAGATATTTAGATCAAATTATACATAGATATGTAGATATACAGATGTACATATTCAACGTTGATAATTTTTGATTGATATGTATATATTATATATATAAAATTCTGTTTTTACAAGCTTTTATTTAACTTGATCTGTATGTACGTATGTATGTTTGTTAGGCGCAAATTCAAATTATTCAAATTCCGTATGGTGTACATTACGAAAGGATAGCCGCATATTGGATTTCCGTCCAATATATCGAAAACTAAATTCAGTGAAATTTTTGGGAAACGCGTTTAAAGTTTTTAATTTTTATAAGAGATTTTAGCACGAAATTTGTATAAAATGCGAACACTTACTCAACTAATCGCTAGTTTGTGAAAACTGAGTGTTGCACGTCAGAGATTTTTCCACTTGTACACTTTCGTTAACGACTGTCAACTAATGTATTTAAATTTATTTTCTTTGTTATTGGAAAATAAAAGTAAAATTAATTTTTAAGTTCCATTGTGACCCAATGACTAAGCAAAGTACATAATTTGCAAATGCCACTTGAGGTAAGTGACTGTCAAGTTGTGAAGCGTCAACTGCTGTGGTTTTGTATGGCATATTTTTTTGTTGCATGCCACAAACAGTCAAAAAATATGCTTATACAGGAATTTACATACATACCCTTAAAGAATTCACAGGAAATGGAACTGAAGAGAATTTATTTACGTTTCATGTGAACTGGCAATTTTTGAAATTATTTATTTATTTAACTCAAGCAGAGTAAGTAAAGGAAAAGGAGCTCTTATGAATTGAAGCAGTAAGACGACCACAAAATAAGAAATAAAAATTATAACGGAGTTTTAAGGATAATGTAACTTATAAAGGAAAATATGTGCAAAGCCATAATAATAATAATAGATTGGCGCTTACACAATGTGTTAGTCTTTGGCCGTGCTTCTCCTCGGATTTGTGGTGTGCGCCATGATGTTGTCAAACAAAGAGGATGGACCTACAGTTTTACGCCGACTCCGAAAGGCGATTGTATTTTAATGAGAATCTGTTTTCATGGCAGAAATGCACTCGGAGGTTTCGCCGTGGCCTGCCGAGAGGCGACCGCTTTTAAGAAAAAACATTTTTTCCTAAATTTTTTGCAATGTTGCTTCGACCGGGGCTTGAATCCAGGCGCTGCGGCGTGGAAGCGCGCATTGCATACCACTACATCCCATCGGCCGCACAAAGCCCTACTGCGCCTAAAATACATAGTTTAAATCATTTTGATTTCGTAGAAGGAGAAAGTACGAGTTTTTAGAGAGATTTAGTGAAATACGAGTATGTAAAGCAAATAAAAAAAATTTATTTAATTAAATCATATCGTATAATCGTGAAAGATAGAAATCGAGGCTTTACTGTGTTACGAAAACTTTTTTTCTTCGAGTCCAATAAATAACTCCAGTCGTTTATCTTTATCTGTCAACTTACGACAGTTTGTCAGTGAAGCCAAGTCCTTCTCCACTTGGTCTATACGTTGCAGGGGAGCTATTTCTCTTCTGGAATCAACGGATACCGCTTATGCAGATGACGTCTCCGTCATAGTAAGTGGGAAGTGTTTTTTCAGACTCAGCTCACTCGCGAGCCGAATACTACTGGAGATACATACTCCCACACACCTTTGGGCAAACAATGTAAAGCTCAGAAATAACTCCGAAAAGATGGATCTAGTTCTCTTCACTAGAAAATATTCATACGATTCGGAACTGGTCTAAGCCCAAGCAGGATGACTTGACTCTCCACTTGAAGCAAAGGCAACAATTATGTAGCTCAACATAATACTTGATCCGGACGGATTGACAACATGATCCTGGATCTGCACTTCAAGAGGAATTTTGGAGCCACAATATGGGTCGAAGGATGGTGTCTGAGGGCTGAATCTATGAATGAATACACATGTGGGTCGAAAATGGCGTGACGGTGTTATGAGCGGCGCTTAATTATAGTAGGTTTTATAAGTTTTGAGACTAGTGCAGAATTTTCCACTTTGAAGTATTGGCCATAAAGAGGGCAACAGAAACCGAACAGGTAAACGAGTGGATCCAGGCTGCGCTAAAGGCACCATTATCAAACAGCGTTTCGTCAATAAGTGTGGAAAAGTGCAGGGCAGACATGGATGAAATATACACTGGCACGGATAAGCACTTGTACTAGATATAGGCAACGAGCAGGCTGAAGAACTCACCAAAGAAGGTGCCGTATTTCGATACTACTATTCTGATAGAAGAGACGCTAATCTCCCTACAAGCTATGCATGAACGGCAGGCCCAGAAGTTGTGGACCAAACACACAACAGCAGGGCGGATGCTAGCTACTGGTTACAACTGTTAGTTTACTTCATACTCATTTAAATTTGCCCTGACCTGTGATAACATATTCAGGAGATTCGGAACGAATGAGGAGACACTGCATCAAATCGCTCTGTGAGTGTCCTGAACTCAGCAGGCTATGGATTCGTTTTCTGGGAGCAGATTTTTACCGAATCTAGAGGTAGCTGCCAAAGGGGTTACAAGAAGTGGTTACAATTTTCCAAGTGGATTGCGATGTTCTTCAACATTGTTCTTGCTCTCCAGATACAAGCTTCGTAAATTGGTGGAATTTTTCCGGTAATGCGATCGACCTTAATGGTATCTGCGGAGCCATGTAGTGGCTAGGCAGCTAACCCAACCGAATCTCACCTTGTCTTGTTTGAGTGATGGCACATCGACTTCGACTTTCTCGACTAACTACTTGGGTTCATCTTCATCTTCGTTTTAGTGTTGATTAGCAAGGTGGAAAAGAGTTCTTTCCAGAATTTAAGTATTTTATGGATGTCGCTAACTGAACACTCAATATTCATACATATGTGTAGGTGTTCATATCCGAGTACCACGATGCACTGCGTGACGTGCGTGCAAAACTTTCCAATACCAAATTTTCCAAGCGGCTGCACTTGAAACCTCCCAAACAGATAGTAAAAACTGAAACAACAAAAATAGTAAAATCAAATGACGCAGACGACAACAATGCGGCACACTTTGTCACTTCATTTTGGCTAGCAAACAAAAGATACGCGTACTAAGTGCGCCGGTGGCAAGTTGACAAATATGGAATACGAGTGAAAAATAGAAAAGGCACTTTGTCACTGTCAAGCGAGGCAACCAACCCGGCTAAAGTTAAGACTGTGCGAAAATGTGTGATGCAAAAAAAAAAGAGTTAAACTAAGAGAAAATGTAAGAGAGCAGCGCAGACGCAACCCGCTTGGTTATTCTTCAGCTCAAAAACTCTTTTTAATAAATTTAACACAACACAAAAGTCGCGCTTGGTTTACCGGCTGGCTTACCATTTTACCGTTTTGAGTCAACTCTTGTATACAGCGCGCCACCTCTTGAGTCGCATCATCAGGGCATTTACTTTGGCAGCAAGACTTATCTTAGCCAAGTCTGTTGTGTTGCAATACGGCTCAAAGTGATCAGTTAACGAGCTGACTTGAAACGCAACAGTCGCGTGTGCGCGGTGAAAGAAAATAAGCGAAAAGTGAGAATTAGTGAAACGCAGAATTAACTTCACAAAGTGACTTGCCTTGAACTTGGATTGGTGTTAACTATTAATTTTGGTTTGGAAGAAGCGCACTGGGTAGTAGCAGCCGAAGTGGTAATAGTGGCAGTGTCGTAAACCTGGTTTCAACCAAGCTAAAAACTAGTTATCGAGTGAGTGCATTTTGCGCTTGCGTGTGTGTTTGTGTGAATGTGCGCGTGTATGTCGCTGAACGAGTCGCGCTGCTACAATTCGATCGGTCGAAAGTGATCGCTCTGATTTCGCTTTTAAATAACTCGCATGCTACCGCTGTGGCTTCCGGCTTGGTTGGGGACTTCGTGCAACATTCTGTACAAATTGCAATATTTTGGATTGGTGCTTTTCTGCAACCCAAGTTTTGTTTTTAACTACCCATTTCGTTTTACACTCAATTTGACTTTCTAATTAAGCATGCCAATAGTCATCAGTGAAATTACGTGCCGATAGGTAATTGTTTTCGGCGCGTCGATGAATACGGTGCAGATTTTAAGTAGATAACAAAGAAAAACTAATTTGACAAAAAAGGTAATTAGCAAAAAGAATTGCTGGCTTAATGCTGTTGGAACTCGCTAATGATAGATATGTATTTATAATATAATAAAAATATAATAACAAAAATAATAAAAAAGTACTAATATAAATGTTAACCCTAAGGCATATTACAAACCAGGTAGTCGGATAACTTTTGACACGTATTATTTAAATTTTTTTTCCCTTAAAAAATTGGTAAATACTGCCCGAAATATGGGAGAAATCGAAGGCCTGCGATGGACAATATTTTCCGATTTGTCCATAAACTTTTTTGTTAAGCTCAACTTACGGTAGGTCCAACTAGTCGGCCCAAAGGGATTTAGCTGACATGTGAAGAGCTGATTGCTGTTGTAGGGAGTGTCTCTACATGCCGGACACTCATTGGCGATGTTGCAGTCGAGTCTGGACAGGTTACTGTTAAGACGGCTACAATATTCGGAACGTAACTGGGCCAAAGTAGCGGGGATCTGTCATGGTAGCTTAAGCTCCGAGTTTGTAATTGGTACTGATTGAGCTCCGATCACGGCACTCATATGCCGGCAGCCGCGGTAGGTGGTAACTCCCTATGATTGGCGTTGATTGCTCGTCGATTCGTCGTGAGGTCCAGTGGTTCGACGATGTATATGTGGACCGCGTCCAAGTGCTGCAGCTACCCAAACGCTTGAATGCAAAAGTCTACCATTCGGTTTTCACCTCTGAGTAGTGCGCGGTGATATCCTGCCGGGCAGCAGGTGGCAGACAGGTGACATTCTAGGGTGGTGTCCCTGGGGTCGATGTCTTCTTCAATTAGACAAGACTGCCCAGTGTGATGTAGGATTAACGCTAGGTATTCACCATTATCTCGCTCGCGGTCTTTACGGAGCACAATGTAGGCGGCGCAACTCAACAATATTGAGTTGCTGTGCAGTTTCATTTCTTGGATCGCAACTATCAATACGCCGTGGATTTCTGGAACTGCATTCAGTTGCAGCTCAGTTGTAGAAGCTTCGTATACCTTGGGAGGCTCGTCGCTTTGTGGGGGGTGAGAGAAGTGTGGGGTAGTCTACATTGGTCCTTTTGCGCTTGCTGGTTTGGTTGTTGCTGCCTGTTGGTGGATGACTGCAATGGTTGCGTTGGTGTCTGCGGCTGCAGTGCTCTACACTAGGGGAGGCGGTAGTCTGTTGTGCACTCGCGTGTGATGCGCAGTCCAGAGCATAGACGGAAGAGGCACCACCCAAGGCATAGATAAGTTAAATTTGGTTGATGACACATTCCGATATGCTCCGATATGTAATCAAGAGCTGCTGGTTGGCTCTTATACGCAAATCGGAGTGGGTGGTAGAATAGTGTGGGGGCGGTGGCGTGGAGAGTTTGACAGGGATCCTTCTTTTAGCTTACCTTTACAGACCAACGCAACGGACCTTCAAAAAACGTTTATTTTGGATTACAGTACACTTTTACGTATAAATATGTGCATAGGTACCTGGGTGCCTTGGTTGGTCATTAGTGTAAAAATATTTGGTTGGTAACACACTAGAGTTAATCAAAACGAACTGAGGTATATTTAAGAAAATACAAGTAAAAATCACTTTAGAGTTCATTTCTCCAAGCTGCAACATTCAGGTTAAAACATTTTCACTTTTCTGCTACGGCATTCGTTTTGAGTGAAAGGAGTGAATGAAATGGGCGCTTGAAATGCCGCAACAGCAGCAAACAGCACGCACTTCAGCACCCTTTCAGTTCGCTCGACAGCACGAAGTGGCATCCTTTTTCGTTTTATTTTTTACGTTGATTTATGTAGAACGTCATTTGAATGCAGCCGCAGGTATGTACATACATGTATATACATACTTGCATACTATATATGAGTGTGTATGTATGTATGCATGTCATATGGTGGCTCAAGCTGCATTTCATTTCTCCTTTCTTTGTCTTTCCACTTTAAAGTTTTCAAATTGCTTACGAATGCATTAGTATATGTATGTGTGCTTATGTACTCAGTTACGTAAACAAATTTAAGTATTCAGCGGTCGATTTATATGCGTTGCATGCACTTATCTTCACCGAAATAAACTTACATATATATGTACATATATGTATGCACAAACATATGTATGTACATTTAAAGTGCTCACCAAATGCATTAACTTGGAAAGTGAAATTTTTTGCGTAGAGCATTCGAAAGGTTACTATACTTTTTTTATTGTACCTACTTATTTACCATTACTGGAATATTGCAAAAGCACAAAACTACAAGGAATTTCGAAGAAGAAAGTGAAACATCGAAAAGGAAGTGGTAAGTAATTAAAAACATATTCATAGTTTCGTGTGAAAAATATGTAAAATTGTATTTCGGGCCAATTTTGTGAGACAAATTAATTGAAACATCTAAAAAAAAAACTAGTTGGTTACACTGAGGCAACAGTTTAGTTGCGTGGAAACTGTAAACAAACCATGTGTTGAGAGAAATATACTTATACTGGTTTCTCCAACTCAACTTAACTTAGTTTAGCCACTTTTTGGACTTAAGTCAAAAGTTAGTCTACGATTTACACAGCTTATTCATGACTAAGTCAAGAAAATTGGCTTAACTAAGTTAAGTTGAGTTGGAGAAACCAGCCCTTAGAATACGTAACTAAACTCACTCTTACTGTGGCTAACTAATTAGATGGGTGAAATTACGTCTAGAAGATCTTTTGTATACCTATTATTAGTCCCTAACCCTGATAACCCAAGGTACTACTACGTATCAGATTCCACAATAACTTTTAAAAGTACTTTCGTAGACGAATGATTTTCCAATATCGACAGAACTCAGAACTCAAAGAAAACCGTTTACTGCTCTATTCCTCTCTACTACGTACAAATTTCTTAATATGCATTCGAAATAAAATAAATTCTGCAACAGAAGTTTTGAAAATAATAACTGAAACTGCATAATTTTATGCGAGCTAAACTTCACTTCATTTATTTCAGGTTATTAACATCAAATTTAAATTTAGCTAAGGTATGCGTTAATATGTTTCGTGCATACAAGTATGTTTGTATGTACATATCACACGCTTAGTAATATAGAGAAATAAATCAATGTTTTTGGAGATTTTACATATAATGATAAGGAAAATATGCTTATCCGAATGCAGACATATGTTGGAAAAATTTGATGCAGCGCTGGTGTTTTCAAAGAAAAATCTTCCTATAACCTAAAAATATGTTTATCCAAAAAGAAGAAACTATTCCAAAGGATCATATGTTATTGTGATGAGTAACGAGCATTATTGCATTAGCTGGTCTTTAGTTTCAAAATCCTTGGAAAAACTTTGAAAGGGCTCTTGAAATAGGAACCGAGAACAAACAGTCCGTTCTAATGCAGATCCAAACTAAATGCCGTTATCGTAGTTTTGTTCCTAATCCCGCCTAAAAAACTAAAATGAAACCTTCGGGAGTGTTACAAAAACGAAAGTGGGTACAAAACTGTCTACAACATTCTCAATGGGAATTATATAAGGAGAAAACCATGTGGAACGTTCTCAAAGAAAAAAAGGAAAAAACTCTTCTCGAAACATTTCTAGGAGAACAAAATGGGAGCAAAGGTCTACAGAACAGGACAAAATTGTAACTAGAGTTTCAGTAACTTTCTGACAGAGAACGAAACAGGAACAAATATTCTCTTGCATTAGTTTGAAATGGTTGAATATTAAAATCAATCAAAAAAGAACTGAAAGATAAATATGCAAATTATGTATGTCAACAGAAGTCTTAAGACAATAACTTTTCTTGCACAGAAAGTATAAAAATGTCCCATAACCGTAATGACATATGATCTGGAAGTTGAAATAATTCAAACTTTCGTTCCCGTTTTGTTTTCTAGTAGAACGTTCCCAGAATTTTGTACTTATTTGATCCTCCTTGAAAATATTTTCGATACTTCCGTTCTCATTGAAATTTCGTTCTCAATATGTTCTTGTTGTATACGTTCTTGAGAGTTTGTTTCCTATTTTTCTCCTTCAGGGAACGTTCCCGCTAGTTTTGTTCGTATTTTGTTCTTTACGGAAGCGTTTCTGAACCTTTTGGTCTCATTTTGTTCCCGTTAAAACTGCCCTCAAAATTTTGTTGTTTGGTTCTTCCGCGGAATGTTCTCGACATTACAGTGCAGAACTAACCCAAACAGGAGCGGGTTCTCGCATATTTTCGTGCTTTCCTTCGCTTATGTTTGCAAATAATATATATGTAAACATCTGTAGAAAAAATTTCTTTGAAAAGAGTTAGGAAGCAAAAATTTTTTGTCAATTAATATTTAATCGCAGACTTCTAACTATTCATTAAGGGACACTTGACAACTGTGCGATGTGAACTCTTTGACCTATAACAAAATAACTTTGAAACAAATAAACCAAAGTATTTGTTTTTGGCTTAAAAGCGCTCTTTATTATATGTACAGTGGGCTTATACTCAAATATACAAAGCTATATTTTTTCTTTTCATGTGAGTTCGGAACTTAAATGTTCGTTTGCATAAATACATTTTTACCACGGTGGGGAAAATATAGCTTTCAGAATTTCAGCAGTCAAAAATTTTGCAAAACTTGCTAATAATTCGAAAAGACGAACCCATTTGAAAAAAAACGAAGGATATATTCGGAAACAGCGTTTTGAATACACCTCTGAAATAAGAATGCCGATTGCATGCCATTTTCACTCATGGCGTTTCGGCTTATTACCAAAAAAATTTTGCCTTCTCGTTTCCCTCTTCAAACAAGCACTAAGCGGCCAGTGGAAAGGAAATTTTTTTTCTTGTAGAAATGAAAACGCCATAAGAAAATCGTTGGAGCTTTGCAAAACGTGTATTGACAAGATTTTATTGTTTAGAACTGGCACGCAGTGAAATAGCCAACGATACTAAATAAGTAAAAGGAAAGTGCAGAAACAGTTTTAACGATGTCGATAACAATGAAATTCTCGCTAATTGTTATTTATTGTCCAAAACGCTTAGGTGATTGAAATTAACAATGTAAAGACTATGTGTATGGCTATGAGTTCCAAGTTGGTGTATTGCAAAGCATCAGCCTCTTTTATTTCTAAACTATAACTGATGCAAATATCCAATATTCGCAACCATATTCGAACGCCAACAGTTATAGTTTAGAAATAAAAGAAGCTGATGCTTTGCAATATACCAACTTGCAACTAAGTCCATGTTAAATAATACAAGTGACTTTTCTTGCATATAAACATACTCATACGCTTATAGAGGCTTATAAAGGACGCTTATTCATATGAGCGTGTGTTCTTTTGATACGAGTAGCTTACTCAACTGGCAATGATAATTAATTCTCGTCTGCATATTCGTCAGCAGTATGACCACCCGAAAGGGGCCATGCAGGGATACGTCAAACATTTTTCTACAAAGAAGTGTCATGCGAAATGAACTCAAAAAGAGAATACAAAATCCTTATAAATTTACCGAATGAGATCGATGAGTTCATGCAGAAAGCAAATACATAGATATGCACATTTACATATGTAGGTGTATGCTATTGCAACGTGGAATATTTTGTTTACCTGCAGAATTGCAAAGTTTATGAGCAAATAAACGATATACGAGATATGCGCAAACTTTGATATACATACCTACTAGGCAGTCTGGCGTATTTAGGATGTTGAGTGTGTTGTGCTTATGCCTAATATAAAACTACTCAAGGTTCGAAGTGTGTGTGGCTCAAAATAACCAAACCTAGCTACTGACATTGCATTTTCGTTTTCAAATAAAATATTTATTTCGAATGGCTCAATTTAATTCCCACTTCCTTTCTTCTCTAATATTCTGCCTTATCCTGAGTTTCGCCTGAAAGAAAATTCGCCCGAAAATTTGTCATCCGCCCATAGTAAAACTATGGAAACCAAAAGTGAAAAGTGAACCGGTTCGGAGAAAATTTAACTCATGATAAGGCTGATTATATTTATGTTTTGATGAATATTTGTTATGCTTTCAGGCAAATACTACTCGATTGATTTTGATGAAACTTTACAGTATTTACGGATATGTACCAAACTTGCAGTTCCAAACTTGCAACTGAAGATTTAAAGGTGTCTTTGTAGTTATCCTTCCAGATAGACATGTGGTGCCTGTCTAACAGGATGATATAATACAAACTTGACACGTGGTAGCTAGAAAAATAATAACACTGTGCTGGGACTAGGCCGTTGTTGAGTCGAACCCAATGGTGTCTCTAATGAGTAGATACGAGAAGGATACCTAACTGCTTTTTCGAGACCGGGACCATTTTATGGTATCCGTTAATCTTCTTCGAGGAGAGAACCTTGAGACTCATAGACAAGCCCATCTCTTCTCTTCATTAGAAAAGATATTATGATTTTAAACAGAAATCACATCAGGCAACTGGCTGAGTTCCTAATTATGATTACATAAGCACCGAATAGATGTTATCGGAGAGTTGGAGTTCTGCGTTGCGAACGATGCAACTTTAAAGCGCGTCCTTTTTCCCCATCCTACCTTGGCTAGACTAATTCATTTTAAAGCATTAATGGTTGAACCCTTTGTAATAATGACTTGTATCTCAGGCATACTCTGTAAAGATACAAAGGATCTTTCAGGTCGCAGTTTCTTTTTTTGTGCTGCACCCAAACACTTAACTAACTAACTAAAAACCTATATCAATATAATTTCGTCAGTTGTGTTGTCCAGTAAGTAATTAAATTTAAGCTGGGAATGAGTTTGCGCCTATAAAAGGACTCTATAAAATTGGCAAGACTTCTAACGCGGAATTACCTGCTAGCTTTTGAAATTTGACAAATGGGTGGCAATGTTACCTCAGGGGCGCACGACAGTCCCTACATAACAACAACAAGAAAAGCATGTTATTTCGCCGGAATCTTCGTCACACGGGACTGGCGTAAAGCATTACATCGTGAGACATAGTGGACGTCTGCTATTGCGTCTTCTCCACAGTAGTTGCATTTCCGGTTAGCGTTTGAATCGGTGAAGGTATATTTGAAGCACCCGTTCCTAGTAAAAAATATTGTCAAATAGAAAATCTAGGATGCAGCGTCGTGTCGAACTGCCCTTTGTTGCGTTGCTCCATCTATTCTGTGTGTTAGGGATAATTCCGTTCAGTTCTCTGCAAAAGTTTCTGCTTCATTTGCGCTCCAATTGACCACAAGGTCGGCGCTTTGCCCATTGTGTTAGATATGTTTTCGGTCTTACGTTATGCCAGGCGATGGAAATTACTGAAATTCGAAACAAATTCTATACAAAATGTATGAAAATATTTGGCGGTACAAATGCATCACAACTTTGTCTTTAAGCACTGTGGCTACTCATTCCCTAAAAAAGAGTCACCTTGATTATTAAAAGGGTCTTTATTAAAAAACGGTATGGAATTCAAAAGTGGTTGTCCAAGGCTATAAGCAGTAATAACGGGAAGTCCCCTAATTTTTTCGTCCCTTTGGAGAATTTTCGGATTTAATTTATCTATTCATTAGTGGCTGTTGTAGTGTTTGCAGTCGCTGGCCGTTATTTTAACAAAAATAATTTGCTTAAAGTGCAAATTAAAATCTCTAACTTTTTTAAAAATATTTGAAATGTAAATTTTTCACAAATATATGAATAATAAAGAGGTTTTTGTTTGTAATAATTACATTATGTTTGGTCGATAAAACTATGCGTTCGGTTATTGCCAAAATTTAGTTTTCGCGACAGCTTTGGTTTTTAATCAGTCGCGAATACCGAGCGTGCACTGTATATGATAATGCATTCATACTTACATATGTATTTGTATGCAGCTTTCATTTCTTTCACAAAATTTTGCATTTAAAATGCGAAACTTTGTTCGAAGCCAACGAAAATATATTTTGGCGAATCATCCGGCTTCGGTGTTTTGTTGCGAACCATTGAATGCGAATGTTTGTTATTCCATTTTATTATAGTTACCTTTATCTTCAGATTATCAAAACGACGCATTGGCGTCATATAACTTTAACGTATGTATGTATATACGTGTTTGTAAAACCGCACGTACATATCTATATATTCACATAAAATTGGCCCAGGCGTGGCTATAATATTTTCTTGGTTGCAGCCTTTTTATTGCTAATCACTAGTAGACAAACTCACTTGCAAACGAATTTATATAACACACTGTCTTCCTTTCTGATGAAGACTCATTCGGCAGCATCATGTTTATGACACTTTCATCTATTAAAAAAAAAAAAATTTAGTAAATACAAATAAAACGCTGCGGCATTGCGTGGTATGAAAGTTAAACAAAAATATAAGCGAAAACTCATAAGCAAGTTCACAAAAATAAGAAACAACAAATGTAGATACATATGTATATATTAGGGATGTGAATTTTTTCGATTTTTCCGATTCCGGGATTTTCGGGTTCTCGTTATTACAATCATTATTTTTCAACAACTTAACTCGAAAAAATTGCATCAACATTGGTTGAGAAGCTTTCCTAAAATATAATAAATAATAAATAAATGGGCTTGAAAACCTATTTTTTTATTTAAACTGAAAATTATTTCTTTTGTGGCTTTGCTTTGTTCATATTTCTTTTGTTAAATATTTACATAGTATAATTAACTGCATATAAATGCGCATTTCAAAATTTGTACAAAAATTTGTAAAAAAATGAAAAAAATGCTCACCAAAATTTCAAACATTTATTGAGTTTTAAGTATGCAGTTTTATAGCCCATTAAATCACAGTAGAATAAAGCGCATGTTTCAAGCAGCTACAAATTTTTTTTTTGATTCTGGAACATAAGTTCGTTGTATGGAAGAAAATTCGAGACACCGCCAGAAAATATACTTATACAAAATCAGGCCACTTTAATTTGCACTGTATCCTCTATAAATTAATGGGCTATAGATTTGAATACCTAAAATTTTTCTGAAAATTCTGAGTACAGTGTTTGAAATTTTGATGAATCTTTTTTGACATCACCATAACAACGAAAATATGGTAAGACTGCGTTTTTAGTATTTATCCCTGACGTCAGAATTTTTTTGAAAGAACTTTATAATTTCAAAGATTTGATTTACTCCAAAAAATATTCAAAAAATTCAGTGCAATGTAAACAGTAATAACAGTATGGGTTCCAAATGAAAGATAAAACTCTGTTGACTTTAAAATTAAAGGTTTACAAGTACGAAAGCGTATTGAAAATTTAATCAGTTTTATTTTTTTAAGTTAATAAAGTTAGAAGGACAAAATTCGGAGATTTTGTCGAGATTATATTAGTCCTTAGCGTATATTTTTTTTCAAGAATAAATATTGCAGAATTTTAAGGAAAATTTAATCTGTTTTAATTCTAAAAAATTGTTTCTTTAATTTAATCTCCACACTGTTTTTCTGCATTGAACTGATTTTTTTAAATCATTTTTTGAATTACTCATGTTTTCGCATTTCAAGGTACTTTTAAACATATCCTGACTTTGAATAAGAACTAAAACCGCAGTCTTACTTTAGTTGGCAGATAGTTTCGCGAATATATTGATTTGTTTGTATGTAAAATTGACAGTCGCACGGTGTTATAGTATGTACTAGACTTTCATAAAAAATTAAATATTACTTAACTAAAAGATACATAGCCAGAACTGGTCAACATAAGGCGTTTCTATTATTACAAACAGTGCAAATTACCAATCCCGAAAATACCCGCATTTTTGGAAAATAATCCAGGGTTTTGCGAGATTTAAAAAAGACTGAGATCGCGGGATTAACATCCCTAGTATAGTATATATGAACATAAATGTTGAAAAACTCGTAAAAACATAAAACCACCCCGCATATTTTGAAAAATTCATTGAATGAGTTTGCGCAGCAATAAAAGCAACACAGCATTAACGTCAACAACATCTTTCAAACTTGTTGTGCATACAAAAGCACATAAACATTTTAGCTCCACGCTTCAACTACCTGCAGTGAAAAGTTTTAAATTAATCTTCACTCAGCTGTTAATTATAAAGTCATCACCATCAATGACTGGGTTGGTGGCAGCAATTGAGTTTAGGTTCGAAAGCAGTGAGTCTGTTAGAGTGGGGCGTACTTGACCGAAACAATTAGTTACATTGGTTTTAGTGATTTTTCTTAATGAAGCCAAGTTTTTCGGAAAGTCTGAATTACATATGGGACATTCCATACAATATTTACTCGTCAGTATTTTTTTGGGGGTGAAATTGTAAGTCCAAATATTTAGCAGTAGGTATTTCACAATGCAGATAACTCCCGAGATTATGCGCAACCCGTTGCGCGCACCCTAATGCTATCTCGAACTGCTGTATCACAACTCTATAGAAAAAAAAGAACAACAACAGACGGAGTGAATCTTGCAGTCCACGAGAACACGCCAATATATTTAAGTTAGCTGATCTAACTTTATTTGTAAAATGGGACGGAATGAAATAAAAGTCACTTTGCCTTAGATTTTAATATGAATGCAGTTCTTTATTATTTTATTAATACGCCAATATGTATGTGCGTTTTTGCGCAATTGTCTTCCGGACGTGTTCCCGTGTTGTTTAAAGTCCTTTTCAAGCCTTTAAAAACAAATGATTCAATTCGGTTAAAAATGGACAATTCTAGCATTTTTCGAACAAAAGGAGTTTACAATTTCCCACTGTGCGTTGGTGGAAAATATATCGAGTACCCACTTAGTCGTTAGTCCATTATACGATGCGCAAAGTTCAAAGCATTCGGAATTTGATGATGAAAATAAAACTGAAGACAACGACTGTATTTTATCACCTTTTAAATGCATTTCTTTATTCTTTAACAAGGAGGCAACCACCAAGAATATAGAAAATTGCGCATACTTTCACCGTACATAATGTATAAATGTAGCCAATTGCATCCATCCATGTCTTCTTACTAGCAAACAATGCAACAAATGCAAGACATCGCTGGAAATCGCAAGAAAATTCCAACATTCATTCTTCTTTGAAGTTTTTTATTGAAAAGCAATCTTAGCTCAATCAACGTTTTTTTATATATATATTTTTTTTATTTAACTTGCTCTGTATGTATGGATGTTTGTTAGGGGCAAATCTTGCAATACATTTTTGACCTACTTCCCGATGACCTAGTGATTTGATTCATATTTAGAACGTATATTAACTACATGAAAAGGAATAACTCCACTAAAGATTTTGCCGATAGGTGGCGTACGAGTCGATATATTTGGTAATCCATTATTTATTGTCCGATTTCGTTCATATTTAGAAAGCTGGCTTTAAAAATAATTGTTTTTACTATTCACTTATTTTTAATTTTTTCTTGCTAAAACGCAGAATAAAATGTTGCAACAGCTTGTATACGTGCATATCTGAAATACATTGGTACCTACATACATACATACGTAGGGCGATTCATGAAACTTGGCGAAGTGGCAACGTTGCGAAAAAGAATTCACAACTCCGCACTGAAAATGTCAAAATTGTTGAAAATACCGCGCATAATTGAAAAAGAAAAGTTTTTACATTTATGTACGTTTCGAAGTATCTGAGCCCAGGTAAAATACTATGGCAATGTCGCAATTTTGTCGCAAGGCAGTTTTCATCCAAAAGTGGTTGCAAGGTGACAAATTTTGCAACAAATGCGATATTTGCCAACACTTTGCGCCGTTTTATGAATCCCACTTTCACAAATATGGCGAATCCGGCAGCGAGACTGAAGTGTCTTTGCTGTTGATGATTTTAAGTGACAATTATAACTTTATGAGGAAATGTTGACATTGTCAAGGGGAAATTGTCTCTCTAAAATGGTTTGGTATGTGCATGCAAAAAGCCGTACGTATATATTTATGTATTTGGTTTGTATGTGTCAAAATAGCTTTTCATTCAATACTGCCAAAATGACAATAAAATTTGCGTTTGGATTCATAGCCACGTTTATGGTTGAGTAAAAATTACGGTTATTTGGCTCGGTTGGGTGTGACATTAATTTAACGCTAAGTTTATATGTTTTGACTTTTTAAGGACTGGAAAGGGATTTCAATTAAAATGCTCACACTGTCATAAAAGGGGTATTCACACCGATATTGATATTTATTTTTTTTTGTATTGTTGGTTTCGTTAGATTTACACAAAAACAATATATACACACAATATAAGAATGAAGCAACGAGCTCGGTGTGAAGACCTCTAATATTTGCATTAACATATGGTGGATTATGGGACTGGTAGCGTTTGATTTATATTGATTTAAATATTGATTGCGATAATACATATGATACCTTCACAGTTAACCAGGAAATATATTATGAAGAAAGATTGATGCTTGGAATGTACTATATTTTTCATATTTTTTTTTTTTTGAAAAAGTACTATAAATATCTTAGAAAATGCTGACAACCCTATATCTTGCAGCTCCTAAATACCAAATTTTGTTTTCTACTTTAGTATCTAACAGCTCCTAAATACCTAAGTTTTTTTTACTTGAATATTTAAACGTCTCTAAGTGTTTAGGTATTTACTGCCCAAACTCAAATAATATGGTACTTTAAATACATAATTACTTAAGTATACCCATAACTGATTTAAAGTAAGTACCAAGTTTGGTTTTCTTTTCAATTCTTTCTGAATCATTATTCTCTTTCCACACCATCTTAGAAAATAGCAAAATAGATTCGGTGTTTTCTACAACTTTATTCGCATTAGATACTCGTACATAAAAAATATTTAGCAAAACCTTCAGAAATTCATTCTTTGAATTTTGGAAAAATTTCATTAAATTCCAAACAAAGTTGTACCAAATGTTTTAGAAACATGCCGATTTGCAAATTTAAAGTCGTTTCAGTATAAAGTATATACATATCTTTTGTTTAACACCCTTTTTAAAATATTTCACTTAAGTTGTTAAATTTGATTTTGAACTTCCAATCAGATGGCAACCTTCTTAAAAAATATTTTCGATATAAAACTTTATTAAGGCTCTCTCGTGCGACTCCCATATTAAAACATTTCACCAAACTGATTTTGAATTTATTAAAGCTGGAAACTCACTTGAAAAATATTTTAAACTACTCTCATTAAAAAGGCCTACTGCTATGGTGTTCTCGTTTAAAAAATAATAAGGAGTTTGGGTAGCTATTTTTGAAAAATTCTGTAGATTTAAGAAAAATAAAATTTTTTTGTTCACCAGCACGAATATGTATCGAAAATGCCATTTTAACTAAATTTCATTTTTTTTAAGGAGTTAGAAGGACGAAGTTCGATGATGTGGTCGAGTGTATATTGCTCCTTAACATATGTTTTTTTTTTTCAAAAATAAGTACTGCAAATTTTGAAGGATATTCAAGGAAAACATTTTAAATGTTAGCATTTTCAGCACCTGAATTTTCTCTTTAATTTAATACGCTTATTTACTGTTTCTATATTGCCCTGAATTTTTTAAGTAATATGTATTTTG
Source organism: Rhagoletis zephyria (assembly GCF_001687245.7). Taxonomy (NCBI): domain Eukaryota; kingdom Metazoa; phylum Arthropoda; class Insecta; order Diptera; family Tephritidae; genus Rhagoletis; species Rhagoletis zephyria. The sequence goes on along the minus strand of NW_016159765.1, from coordinate 22,405 downwards.
AAGTAATCATATTTTTCCAATTTCAAAGACCTTTAAAAAGAAAACTGACGCCGAAGAGGAAAACTCAAAACGCAGCTTTGCTATATTTGGCCCATGGTTTCGCGAATATATTGAATTTTGTGTGTGTAAAATTGACTGTCGCACGGTGTTGTATTAAGAAAAATTTAACTAAATGCTTGTAACGTAGAAATATTTACAAAACGCAATTAACATAAAATGAAACCAAGAAAAGAAGCACACATCTCACAGACGTGCATATGTACATATGTATGTTTTTCTTCACACTACCTTCCAATATGTTTGTCAAATCAGGGTTAATTGTGACTGCGGTTAGTGAATTGGTGGGCATGTATTGTATGTATGTATTTATGTACATACGTGTCTTTAAGCATTTGCTTATTACTTCAAATGCTTTGTGATTGCCTGTTTGTATGAAAAATCTGAAAAGGTCGCAATAATCATTTAAGTATAAAAAATATGTTAAAAGCCCTTAAGTAGGGATTTAGTAGATAATGAACGTAATAAATAATTAATTTAAAAACGCTTCGAGGTAAACAATTGAAATAAGAAGTTTTTTAAGTTAAAATCAAAACAAACAACAAATAATGTGGGTAAGTACTACTTAAAGCCAAAGGGACAATACAAATATCTTAAATTGAAGAAATTTGCGCTATTATCGCAGGTGCTAAAATGGGGTCTTAATACCATAATAAAATAGTAATCTCTTTATTCGCATACATACAACGGAAATGCAAATGTGTTACAGCACGCTTCACAAACAAATTAACAAATTTTTATTAGCTTTACAAATTCGGTACACACAAACTCGAAAACACTATCAGTTCAATACGCCGTAGGCAAAATGGCAAATATTTTTGTGGCGCAAATGGACGCAACAATAAAAATAGCAACAAAACCGATTATCTATTCCTTGCCTTTATGGTTTATAAGTGAAAGTTTTTAACAAAGCTGTAATACTCTCACAGCTTCGACTGCTCGTACTCTTCTTTAAATATGCATATGTACGTATCGTCGTTTAAAGTACAAAACCGCGTATAGTCATTCTGTTAAACCGCGTAACTGACATTTGCTGCCAAAAATTGGATTTGCTCACACAAGCTCTTGGCTGAATCCCTAGGCCGGGGCCACGCAATGAGCGGCAAAGCGGCGAGCGGCTTAATTAAAACATATGAAATACTATTGAAGTGGCCATGCTCTGAGTGGCATTTCCGAGCGGCTTCCGCCACTTGCCGCTTTGCCGCTCATTGCGTGGCCTCGACGTTATCCATTCGTCCTGAAATATACTAGCCAGAAAGCCGATTGCTTTATAAAAAAATAGGACCATTTTGAAATATGACGGTTTTTACTCTCTAGAAAATAATTTATGCAACCTCAGTTACGCGGTTTTTTACTTTAAACGACGGTATGTATGCATGTTGATATGTTTTAGCATACAGCGCGTTTCTCTTAATTTGAACTTGGCGCTACCTAAAATCAAAAACTAATAACCAAATTATTGAGTTAAAATTCAAAGCAAACAAATGCCGGCAAATGCTTGCAAACAAGCCGGTAAAATTTGTGAGCAATTCTCAGAGTATTTGAAATTGAGTTTGAGTGTTTTTGTTTGACTGAGGAACTCAAATTAACTATGTTGAGAAGTAAATATTAATCTTGCAAACAATCCAAATTTAAAAGAGAATGTGGGTTGTTTTATATAACGAGCTTTATTTGCGATTATATTGAGCCCTATTTGCGATTTTATCGTAAGTGATCGTAAGCATTTTTCGAAAATGCCGTTATATGACAGGTGGGCGTGGTTACCGTCCGATTTCGCTTATTTGCAGCAACATCCTACCTTGTATAAAGGGCAACCTATACCAAATTTCGTTGGGGTATGTCAAATTTGCTCGAGTACATCGTGTACAAGGACAGACGGACAGTCAGACAGATATATTGTTTAATCGTCATCTCCCTTCATTCCGAGCAACTCGATTCACTCTCCAGCAACCGCAAAGCGTCCTCAGCTTTCACCATTCACGGGATCCATACCATAGCCTTCGGTATCATGGAGATAAGCGCCCTATTAACCACCTCTACCTGCGCATTATCCTGTCTTTGGAGGCTCTGCACAACTCTTTTTGAGTCCTCTTCCCGGCACTTCATGCATCTTCCTCATTAAATACCTGGCTCAGCAGTTCCATCTCTACAGGTTTCCACTTTTCGGTGATCATCTGTCCATAAAGCTCCAGAAGTGCCACCGTCAGATACTGCCTAGCTATCTCACTCAGCTTCGCTTAAAGGACGGTTATCGTCCGCCTGTTCTACAGCCCTTACACACGACCCGCCGCTTGCTAGCCCAGAGGCTCATAGCATCGCCGACTTGCCGTCGTTTGCCTTCCTTACAACTTTGGACTTTGGCCACCTTTATCCTTGCCGCTTTTGTGTCGCTTGCTGGTGGGTTTTTCGCCTTCCGCCGATCTCGGCCGCTTCATCCGGTATGCACACTTGGCGTGCGCCTCCCCTATACTTTTAGCGTATCTAGGGTCACCGCATGAGCATCTTCCACTTCTCTGGCCCAAACCACTCAGTTTCCTGGCCTGTAGGGTCCACTATGGCTCCTAGGCGTTGAATAATGTTGAGGGCCGCTCTGTATTGCTATAGGGCTCTTTTCGCCTGGGGACTCATGCGAGCGACATACTCTCTCCCGGTCTACTTTCTCTTCCACTGTCTTCTTCTCCTCTTCTTGCTTGGATTTTTTGTTTAGGTTTTCATTCATCTTGGTCGTATGACCAGCTGCCCGACGAGGCGGATGCAGTGTTCAAAAATATTTGTGGGGTAAATGTTGTTCACCGTAGTAGATAGCGCCCCTTGACACGGCAAGGCAAATGTTACTTCCCGCGGCGGTCCGGTGTCAGAAAGGCTCCGTAGGCTAACTGGGCTATTTAGGGACCCCCACCCTAGACGATCAGGAAGAACATGACACCTTGATCCGGCCCCTGTAGATATACCTCATAACCATGATAAAAGACCAATTCCGTATGACAGAGCTATTTATGAGTTTAAGCACACAGCAATGATCCCAGATCTAAGATGTTGTTATTTTTCCCGTTCATTTTGTCGCTGACTTTAAACTTAATTTTCTGAATTAAGGTTCAAGGCTGGTAAGGGACCGTTAATATTTTTCATCTGCTTTGTTTCTTTTATGTTTACGTTTGTTTTCTTTTTTTGGGTTTTTTTCATAAAATGCTTTCCTTTGTAAATGCAATTCATGCGGCTTCATGAAATTAAGTATAATTTATACTTTGTTCGTCAACTGATCCACTTTTCACTTAAACAAATCACATTTTTTGGATGTAATTATGTTTTCTTCACGCTGCCATTGCATAGTATGTTTGGAAGTAGACAATTTTAGCAGTGAAAAGAATTTGCATGCAAATAAGATTTTGTTTGCGAAACGTATAATAAAACCGCGGGATATGTACATATTTATGTATGTCAGTACTGGTAGAGCAAACCCAAAGAGAAAGTAATGCTCATAGCGTTCCTAAACAACACTGTCAGCATTACAAAGCTTTTAAGTGGGACGGGAAGTTGCACAGAAAATAAAAGAATTTAAAAATTATAGTTATACATACACCAGATTCACTTGAATAGGCGTTTGCTTTTAGGTAACAAGGCTACATCATAACTTTCCTTAAAAATTTCCGACTGAAAATTCTCTATTTAACGCCGTGATTTCTAGAGTCTGGCAAATTTCTTCAAATAAGATGGGTGTCACGTCATATAGGTGCCTAGTCCAATTAAAACTACCAAAAGCATCCAGAAGAGATATTTTCAATAGCAGTCACTTCTTGGCGAGCAATGGCTCCGAGGGCATTTCAGTCATGGAAAAACGCTCATTAGGGCTAGGACTCTCTGTATATTGGGATACCCGTTCAGATGTTCTCAGTTAATCGGAGCGAAAGCTCGAAAGCTAAAATTTTAAAACATCGTTAAAACTCTAGTACTCTTTGAACAGCTAGTCAAGCTTGCAACCGTACCAATTATTTAGTCATGTGCAAGTTACGGCTAATTGGTGCGTAACAGCATTCAAAGCACTTCAAAGAATTTTTTTGGTCAAGTAATATTAACTAAGAACACAAGTAAACTTGACAATTTACCGTATAAGACAGCGTAAACCAGTTATAAGATGCACGTTATTCGATACACATACCACATATTCATCTACATATTTACATGTGTATTTACCCATTCATTTGGACGTGACAATGACCCGCCTGAACATGACTAGGCTAAATTATATAACAACCGTTTTGTATTTGTTGGCTAAGAAGACATTTTGAGTAATTTTAGACTATTTTAAATACATAAGAAGAAAGAAAAAAATAAATAAAAGCACGCTGGCCGTCTATTGTTATACCTATAGTAAACAATGCAGCTTAAACGAAAACCAGTTTAATTTGAACACAGCGTAGTACATAAAAAACAAGTAAGAAAGTCTAAGTTCGGGCGGAGCCGAACATTAAATACCCGGCGCAAGTATTAAATATGTTTTTTCACCTTTCCGAAACCTTCAATTCAATTTTGAGTAAATTAGCGTCCTTCAATTTCGAAATATTGAAGTTTCAAGCATTTCTGAAATTTACCGTTATATGAGAAGCGGCCGTTATTTTAGTCCGATTTCAATAATTTTCAACGTTTTGCTTAGATGTGGCAAGCACAATAACCACACCGAGTTTGGTACAAATTGGTAGAACGGTTACCGATATAC
>NW_016159765.1:0-16871 GCF_001687245.7 Rhagoletis zephyria | reverse complement strand
CATTTATGTATACATTTGTCTATATCTATCTCGATTCGTTTTGGCTGTTACAAACAACCGTTATGTGAACAAAATTAATATACCCTTGTGCACAAGTGCGCTCGGGTATAAAAATGTACGACATTTGATTACGGAACTTATAAGAGATGAGTTTACATTGTGTTGAGTTAATAGCAAAACGGTGTTGCATAAGTAAATTAATAATATCTAGTAATAAAGCATTGAAAGTGGACATATGAAGATAGTAAAATGTACATATGTTTTTGCATTTGCGTATAATAATGGATGTTACCGCACATCTCTACAAGAAAAAGTTTATTGAGACCGCTTATTGCTCATGGACGGCAATCCACTTATTTATATCAGCGTTTATATCTTAAAGTCCATTGCCTGCGGTGAACCGCCAATCTGACAGCCATATTTTCATTTGGTACAAATCGGCTTGGTGGTAACATCATAGAAATGTTTATTATTCATATTTCTGGTCCTTAGTGTGGCCAACTACATATACGGAGGCACGTCCTTAGATCCTTATCATAATGCACTTTTTTGCACGTTTAAAAAAATTTGGTCCGCAATATCCTTCAGTGGGGATAAGTACGACGAGCAAAGGTAGCTAAGTCGCGCTTTGTCCAAGATCTGGTAATAGTAAAAGAGAGGTTCATGTCCCCATGTCCCCATGTCCCATGTCATGGCCCCATGTCTTAGCGAATGAGAAACAAGATCGTAATCTTGTACTTTTTTGGCAATGGTACCAAGATCCTCGTATCTTGGTTCATGTCCAGGCCCATACTCCTTGCCCAATTGTAGGTTTACCTGAGTGAGCTCCCGAGTAACTATTTCTCTCTTTAAATTAGAAAACTATTTATAAATAAGTGCTACCTAAATGACCATTATTGTTGCCCAAACCTTGATGTATTATTAATTTTTAAAAACATTTAAAAATATACGCACCACGAGCAAAGCTCGGTCACCTTGGTACTAATTAAATAGTCTCTTCGAATAGAAATGTTATGAATAAAATGTAATAACGGGTTTATTGAATTTTGAATCCACTGCTTTGAAAAGCTTGTAACAGAACTATTGCCGGTACTAAATACTTAGATATGTATATGTACATTAGGGTGGTAAAAAATAAATAAATTCGAAATTTTAATGCTCTCACTCTCTAAGAGTGTTCTATGCCGAAAAAATAAACCTTTATTATTTATTTTGATGTCAAACAAGTAATTTTTAGCAAAAAAAAAACCGACTTCAATTCCAATGATCGGATCTAAACCAGATTAGTATGGGACCACCTCTGAGACACTACCTTTCCTATGAAAAAATAATTATCAAAATATCGGTTGGATTGGTCCAAAGTGATGCGGTAACACACATAAAAAAAAATAAAATATTCTTAGAAGTCGATTAAAAATATTCAGAGCTCGCTCCAAGGTTTCCATGTATATTATATGGGTAAAAAAAGATTGTTCATTGAAACGGACTCCGTCTCTCTTGGAGACGGCAGTAATAATACCTAATTTTTTATTTACCCATTTGTTAATATTACCTATTTTTTATAGGTCCCCCAAAAATACTATAAATTCAAGAGGAGAATCCATAAAAATCCTTAATGTTAAAAAATGGCGAAAGAAACATTTGGGTATTATTTTTGAAAGTGTCCTGAAGAGAAGCAGAGTTTTCCGATCGAAAAATATTGACTTTCAAGAAATACATGGACATTTTTGAGTCCGTTGAGCGACCTCTAAGTATTTTCTTTGATTTCGAAATAAAACAAAAACGGGTATATTCTTTCGATATAGAACAATCCTAGGGGTGAGAGCATTAAAATTCTTTACTTTTTCATATGCATTTTTGGAACACCCTAGTGTGCATACATATGTACATACATATATACACATGCTAAGGAATAAAGAGAAATAACGGCCTAAATAACCTATCCCGCTTGCTGGTACTAAATTATTAACATAATACATATACCAACCTAATATGATAACCAAAGTTATGTAGCTTTTGTCAGCTATATGCTTATGATATAATCTTCCATCAAGAGCTTTTTCATGGCACACTTCAGCATACAATATGTACAGATGTAAGTTTATACATACATACATATGTAACTTTATGTGACTAATAATTTTACTTGTCTGCGATATTGTTGCGGTAAATGAGAGCTATTATTAACTTCATTCAATCAGCATATTCCAGAATCTAGATACAACGTATACACGTACACAAATATGTTAAGTGCTTCATCTATATTAAGACACCTCCCTACTTGCCATCAGAGCGGTTAACTAGGCTAATGCACATTTGATCGTCTCTACTAATTCTCCAACATTTATTTGCTTCTAAGAAAATGTTTACAAATATTAACTCTTTTGTTTACTTATAATTTGTGTGCTTGTACGGTAACCAATTAATGTCGGCAGCATAACACAGTTGTAAATAAAGAAACAATTTAGCATTACATACTAAGTAAGTTTATTTAGGTTGGTGCCGAGATTAAAATATATGTATGTATGTACTTAAGTGTGGGAAATTACGTTTGTACATGCAAATTATAGTAAGTTTACATGCAAATGTGTTTGCGCATTAGTACGGGTCACAAAGAAAACTTTGTGATGACAGCAGCTTGAAATTGGAGAGGGTTTTGTCTTCATCAACATTATAGTTTTGATTAAAGCATGAACCATATTTTTATAAAAAAGTAGCAAAAAAGTTTAGCTTTAAAATTTTGGCAAATATTTAAAAAAAAACACCATTTACTAATTTTTGCTTAAACATTTCAGATTGAACTGTTGAATAACTTTTGTAAAAGTGAAGGGAGCAACGCTAAAATAAAAAAAAAATTAAATTTTCTAAACTCTGTAGAAAATTTTATTAATGTGGTTTTGGTTAAATTTAGTTTTAAAAACCTTGTAAATATTAAAAAAAAATCATCATGTACTAATTTTTGCTCCACACTGTAGTTCAGGGAATTGAAATACAGCGGCTCCGTTGGCTTGGCCATCTGGTAAGAATGGAAACAAATGCACCAAATAACGTTGCTGGCAGGTGGCTATACTTGGCATTGACATAAGTTGACACACGTCCACAGCGCACAGTGGTTCAAGACTGGAATTTAGTGTTCACAATTCACTGTAACCTTAATTTTTCTCTCAACTTGATTATTTGTGTTTTCCATTAAAGCTTATAAAATTAGTAAGAGACCATTTGAGTCCGATTTTCGATTTTTGTTTGTTTGTATAAAATTTTTTAGTGCAAAGTGCAGAAAGGGTAGCAATTTTGTTCCAGTTAATAAATGTTGCATAATAACAACGAGTTTAAAGCAATTGTACGGTGCCCTCGAAACGAAAAAAAAAATCACAAAACAATTTTAAATGTTGTATAAAGAAAAAAACTTTACCAAAATAAAAAAAAATAGTTTCGAAAAAAATTCTGGGTACGCAGTTTTATAGATCATTAAATTTCAGTATAATAAAGTGCAATTTGAAAGTGGCTAAGAGGTCGCGTTGATTTTTAATAATTTTCGCCAATATTTCGAGCACATCTGCATGCTAAATGGGAAATAAAAGCATTTGTTATATTACAAAAAAGCAACGTGAACTCTTAAACAGTTGCAACTTGCACTAAATTTAATGTTCTATAAAACTGCATACCCAAAATTTTTACAAAAATCAAAACCTAAAAAAAAATTTGGTGATGATTTGTTTTATAATATTTCAAATTACTTTTTTTTATTTTTTTTCGTTTTTGCAGAACTGGAAAATTGTTTTCAACTAGTTTTTATTATGTAACATTTTTTAACTGGAGCCGGTACATCGAGTTTCTTCAAAATTGCTAATTTTTCTGCAGGTTGCACTAAAAATATTAATACAAACAAACAAAAATTCTTGCAAATTTTATTAGCTTTCATTTAAAAATAAATTTATCAAATTGAGTGAAAACTAAAGGCTGCAGTGAATTGTGAACACAAAACACCATTTTTGAATCACTGTGCAGGGCAAGTAAAGGAGAAATAGAAACATTAATAAAAAGTAGAAATAATGCAGAATTTTTTATTAAACGAATTCTATCTTTAGTAGTTACAATTAATATTCATTATTTAATAATCCGTTCTGGAAAAAGTTAATTTCTTCTATATTTATAAAAATACATATTTATCAATGGTCTTACATTTTTACCGCACGTCTTTTGCGTCTTGTGTATCTTTCGTCTTATCACTTTCCTTAACTGAGGTAATAAATCAAGCTTTAGAGATTATGCCAATATTAAACCATCATCATTATCAAATATTTTAGCGTCAAATTCTTTTGCACAGTTTTTCTTCTTTGCCTTCTGCTCCAAGCATACGTGAATTTACTGTTTCCTTTTCCTGCAAGTTATATATGTATGTACATATATAAATTTACTACGTGCCGCTCCTCATGAATGCTTATAATTTTTTCACCTTTTTTGATGCTAAATTTTCTTTATTGTTTTGATATTTGTTTTGCAGTTTCTCAATTCGTTATTTCCATAATATTTTTTTTTGCATAACTAAATACATTGCATTAGTGCATGCAATATTTATGTACATACGGGCATGAGATTTGTTTTTGTTTTAATTAATTGTTGAAAAGAAAGTGAAAATGGCGCGATTCCATTACGTTCGCGAGGCCAATCGCCTCCAATGATACTATTTTATTGTTATTCACCGACAGTGGCGGGAAAATAAATAGGGAAGCAACATTTTAAAAAAGATTGGGCATTTTTTTTGTATGTAAGTATATGTAGCTACCAGAAACCATTTAAGCCCGAATTGTACAAAAAGTAGGAAAATTCGACAAAGTTTTATCAAAATTTCCAACTTTTCAATAAGAGCTTTTACTTAGACTTGCCGTTGATTTTTGGCAAATTTTTTTTTGTTGATGGATGTCGCTCATTCTGTTCCATAGAAAGTAATATGTTCGAAAATTTTTTGAAATTCGTCGAGTAAGTTTAAAGTGACTTTCGAAAGCAGTTTTTATTTCTGAAAATCGAACTTTCCGATACTACTTTTGGTCTGCTTTTTACACGGTGAATCCAAAAAAAATTCCACTTTCAAATGTGTTACCAAAATAAATGAACGGAAAATGCTACTAAAAAGCTGTAATTCACATAAAACAGCAACAAAATGTCAAATGCCTTAATATTTAAATAGTTGATATCAGGAGAATAAATTAAATATAAGTATTTTTTTATACATATGTGATAAACAATTTTCAAAATTTTATACAAATTCGCCAAAAATCGTATCACATGGCAACACTCGATTGGTTTGACAGCACTTACAGCAGAAATGAAAATTGCTAGTGGAGCACGAGCAAGTTGAAATTATTGCTCGAGAGCGATTTGCGTAATTTCAGTTGCCAGTAACACCTTGCAATTTTTATTTCCGAAAATGATTTCAGAAAATCTGTAAATTTGCAAAAAATGACTTTCTGGCTGTTTACAAGGGAAAGCAGACTTTCCATTTCGCATTTTGGCAGCAAAATGCGGGGAAAAAGCGCCTGCACCTTAACAGTCAATGCAAGTGACTTGCATGCATGCATACGTTTTTAAGTATGCATCTAATTGTATGTATATTTGTATGTGCACAGGAAAAGATGTTACTACTTGACGTGAAATGCATACAAAATTTCGCATTAAATATAATTTGATCAGCTCAGTAGACAATAGACTAAATGGGAAAGTGAGTGGAGGTGTTCGCCCTTGCCATGTTTAACATGATCTCTATTGAGTGTTTCAAAATCGCTCACGGCTCTAATTGCTATTACTACATACTTATACATATGTACTGGAGAAACAATTGCGTGCACGTGCATGTACTCGCATGTATTATTTCCATGTATATTTTAAATGTTATTGCATAGTCGGGCTATTGTGTAACGAACTCGATATCTGATTCTGACATGTCATCTTGTTTGAATTTATGTACTCGTACATGTATGCATATTAGGGTGGTCCAAAAACAGTAAAGTCGGAATTGTAAATTGCTCTCACCCTCTAGAATTGTTTTATATAAAATAACTTTCGTAGAAATAGTATATAATTCTTGAAAATCAATATTTTTCGATTGGAAATCTCTGGTTGCCTTCCGAATACTTTCAATAATAATACCCAATTATTTATTTTTAAAACTAACGATTTTTCTTTGGTCCCCTTTTGAATTTTTCGGGGCTTTTGTGGGTTTTAGGTGGACCTATAAATTATAGTTGCGATAAAAAAATTGTTGAATAAACCTTTGGGTATTATTAATGGGAATCTTCTGCAGATAAGGAGAGTTTTCCAATAGAAAAATATTAATTTTTAAGAATTCTCTACCATTTCTACCAAGAGTTGTTTCTTTTTTCACCCAAATAAAATACATGGAAAACTTTGGGCGCTTTGAGCGACCTGTAAATATTTTGTGATTTCAAAATAAAAAAAATAGGAGTATATTGTTGTTCGGTATATGGAACAAACCTAGGGGACGAGAGCATAAAATTTCCGACTTTACTTTTTCACATCCATTTTTGCACCACCCTAATGCACATACGTGTATATGTAGTTATGTATATATTCAGTCGGTCATTATCACGTTTGAATCTTTATAGCCGTTTCAACCGCTCGTTTATTCAATTATTAGAAAACTATGCAAATTTATATACAAATACTTATATATGTATGTGCACACATATTTACATATTTGAAACTTATTTCTAATTATAATGTGTGCAACTTACTACATTCTTAATAAATCTGTTCCAAGTATGACTCATATTTCAGAAGAAAGGGCCATTAAATCAATGGATAATTTTTCCTTGGAAGTTGTTAAGGATTTTCGTTGCCGCTTAGTTCTTCTGAATCGCAATGTGAATAAAATGTGGGTGTGCTAGCCTTTAATGGAATGAATAAAAAACATGCATGTATTAAAATATGTTTTTTTTCTATTATTTTATTTAGAAGTGCGGTATTTTCACTAAATTTTTTTGCTTTTATTACTATTTATTTTATTATTATATAATCTTAGGTACTTTTTTCATAAAAATGTAGTTTGTTGAAAAGAAACTCTACAAACTGTCGATATCATTAATTATGTGCCTTAGAAAGATATTGAGTATGCAAATGCAAGTTTTAACTACGTAGGGCTTTTTGTTGATTTTTGGTTTGGTGTTGCTCATATTCTCCATATAATAATTATTCGTATGGAAGAAAATTAGTGACATCGTCAACAAAAAATTTGCCAAAAATCAACGAAAAGCGCTAGGTACTTAAAACTTGCATTTTATTTTACTAAAATTGAATGGGCTACAAATCTGCATACGCAATATCTTTCATAGAAACTTAATTAAAAATATCGAAATTTTTGCGAAAGTTTGTTGGTGTTTCTTTTCAAATATTGCACAAAGTTTGAAACTTGTATTGATATGGATTTTGTTAAAGACTAAAATTTAATAACACAGCCAGAAACACAAATAAAATTCAGAAAAAAATATTATAAGAGCGCTTAAAGATTTGCATGCCTTTTGTATAATTTTTTAATATCAGAGAGCGGAAAATTCGCGAGCTACTATTTTTCGGTATGAAAAAGTTCGTTATATTTACGGAATGTTCGCGGAATGGCTTTTTATTTTGGTGATCCACGGACATAGAAAATACACTTTTTCTCTCAAATAGGTAAATTAATTTTATCTCAAAATATGGATCAGTAACCCGCCTTCACTTGAAACTCTAAATGATATTGAATATGCAAAATGTAAGCAATTTGAGTCCAATTATTTTTATCCTTTCGAAAGCTTCGAAAATCTTAAAATTCAAATCAAAGATATGCGTGTAATATGTATGTAGTACTTTTAGGGATTATGTTAGTTCCAAGGCGAGTTCATAAAAGGTGGTGTTGCCAGAGATTCATCTGAGATTTTCGCAGCGGTGTTCTGAATGTCAAAATTATGTGATGAACCCCCAAAACTCCTACCTGCGTTCGCCTCTGAAACGAGGTCGTCTACTTTTTCAATTCATTTCATGTATTTCAACGGCTCTTTTGAGGAAGCATAAACAAGTTGCAAAAACTACTTGGAGTTACTACTTAAGTAGTACTGCTAGTTAGCAAAAATCGTACTTAACATGATTCATTAAAAATGGCTTGTTAAAGAAAATTTATGGAGGTGATATGTTCAATTCCTGTCGAAATCCAATAAATAAAATTATATATTTGCGTTTAAAGGAAAAATACAAATACATTAAAGACAGAGGATATTAAAATTTCTAACCCGTTTTGCTTTAGTTTCTAAAAAAAAAAAAAAAAATACACTCGCTGTCTGTAATCCGAATTTGTTCAGACGAGTGACGCTTTCCCTCAGCTAAAGACTTATGAAAAACACTTCAAAAATCCATAAAAGACGTATTTTTTTGAAGCCTAGAAAATTTCCACTTCGAGATAATCCTAAGAAGCATCAAAATTTATAAATGATAAGCTTTTAATTTATTGGTAAAAACTACTAAATAATTACATTTTATGCAAAATAATTTTTTCTGCATTAAACGTGATACACCATAATATTTGTTTGTATGTACATAAATAAAGTATCCTATATGTGTCTATGTGTATTTTATATCTCATTTTTAATGTTTGTGCTATAATCCACAATTTTTTTATTCGTGATGTTTCAGGGTACAAATTGACTTAATATAATCTGACAACGAATTCCCAGAAGCAATTTTTTCAAAGGGAACGCCAAAGTGAAAACGGATTCATACAAACACCCCCGTTTGAATAATAAACTACAACTTAACAAACCCTGAATGAAATAAAAGAAGACAACGAACTTAATTTCATGGCAAAATCTCTGTGGGATGAGGGGAATAATATGCACCTGGCTACAAAACAGATGAGCTATACTGACAAAAGAGCAACTAAATTTGCAGGTGTAGAGATTTGTCAACAAACACAAGTAAACAATGTACTAACAACAAAACAGGCAAAAATTGCGATGCAAACAAAGGAACAGCAACTAAGAATGAAAGCGAAAATGGGTGAAAGTTCAACGAAAATATGTCGCGTTGCTCAAAAAACGAGAATACCAACGCTGTTAGCTACGAACAGAGCAATCGTTAGGATAAGCAAACAGAAGGTACAAAATACCCATCCCAACCACGATGTCAAATGTCTGGCAAACAGAGCAGCATGCCATGCTTGCCTCAGCATCAACGCCACTTGCTGTGCTACTTTCCTCTACACAATCTACAATACCATATCCAGAATACCATGGATTTTTCTGCTGCTCTCAGTACTGGCATTCCACATTTGTCAGAGCGGCGTAATAGCTTACAAGCCGGCAGCGAGAACAATGGAACTCCAGCGTGCAATAATCGACCCACACCATAGAGCGTTACGAGCGACGCAATACAGCCAACTGTTATCCACCGATGGACAATGGGCGGGAAATGATAATAACAATAGTTTCCGGCCGATTATCCCCAAGGACATTAGTCCAGAAATTATTGCACAGAATGTCTTTACCCATACGGGCCAGTATCGTGTTTTCCAGCCGGCAACCAGCGATCTACGCATAGCCGTGGCAATGGAGCAGAATGCAAAAAATGTTGTTGATTTTGAAGCAAATACGGGTAGCATGGCTTCAATGGAAGCTCAAACAAATACAACTACGGGGAGTGGTATGAACAACGAAAATAAGCTCGGAACGAAAAACCCCACGACTGAACAAAAAACAATGGCAGAGGCAAAGGTCACAAAGTTAATGACGCAAAAAAAAGATGGCAAGCAAAAAGAAGTGGCAGCTCCACCGATGACAACCCTCGGCAATACAAAATGGCAAAGCGAATACGCAGAACATTCTACACAAATCAGGTTATCCGAAAAGGCACTTGATGCACATGAAGGTAAAGCATTGCCATTTACCTCTGCATTAAGCCAATTAGCAGCAGAACAAAGAAAACTTACAAATAGCAACAAAGTACAAACCCCGGTAGCAGCAACGTTTCCAGATGCGGCCCAAAATATAGTCAATGATGATATTAAGGAATTAGAAGCTTTGCTGGTCGAGTATGCAGAGAGTTTCTTCAACAAAGCAGAGTACGAACCATCCAGCGAATTGGTTAATGCGCTTCAAAAGAATCTTACCACCGCCGACGGTTTCACGCTAATAGCAGAGCAACACAAGAAGCGTCCAATTCGGCATGCTAGCGCCAACCCGCATCATCATCACCACCATAATCATCTGCATCATCACCGAAATCTCCTTTTCGAGGGAATTAAGCGCAAAGCTGACGGCGATCAGAGCGTTAACATTCCTCGAGCTGTGGAATCGGGACGACTACTTTTTTTTACAGGTGCGTCATAATATTTATTACACAAATATGTACATACACGCTTTACTTAAGTTACTCTAACTTGTTTATTAAGGTTTGAAAAAGGCGCTCTGGCCCATTTTCATGGGCTTGCAAGTATTAAAATCGCTGCTGTTCGCATTGTTCTTGCCCACATTAATTGGCTCGTTTGGTAAACTTCTTGGTAAAGGTAAGTGAAATAAAATTTTATTAAATATTTGTGAGCAATTTATGTATGTATGTGTGTTACCGAGAAATGGACATACTACATGTATGTATTAGTAACAGTTATTTAGAAAAATGAGATTACCTAAATCTGCACATATGAAATTTACTTTTACTTTTACTTTATCGTATCTGAGTTCCGCGAAAAGCGTTCGCTTGTTAAAATGCACTGGGAAAAAATTATGTGAAAATTCCCACGTGTTCACGATTTCCATTTTGCTCGAATTGGGGGACATATTTCTGGGTTAGGGTGGTGCGGACATGCATAACGCTTGAATATTTTATTCGAGGAAAAAACTGTGTACTACTGCGAAAAAATTCCGTTTCGCAGTATCTCCATTAAAAAAAAAATCATTGTTTAAAGGAATTCTCTGTATTATGTGTACCTGTTGTACCAGTGCCGGATTTAATATCTATGGGCCCATATGCTCTTTCCATATGGCGGGATCCCCTGGGAGTAGTACTAAGCAAACTGCGGCCATGGGTTTCTTCCAGATTTTAGTTTTCATTGAGTTTTTCTATAAAATCTAAATTTTAAACCACGTGATATATTTTTTTTTGTGTTGCACAGTAGGATGAATGAAAACAAAATTCTCGCCATGTGCAGTAGAGTGGTCCAAAAAAATTTTTCCGAGGTAGGGCTTGGGCCATCTTCCAAAACTTCAAACTCTTGCCGAAAGTGGAGCTGGTACCAAAGTTTGCGTTTCTAAATTTAAATTTAGAGGATGCTCATGATGCTCGTATTTTATTCTAGAAATATTGTGTACATGTACATATGAGTAACATTTTTTCCTGCACGCTATTCGAAAAAATATTCAATTGAAATAATGTAATAAAATTTACCAAACTTTTTCCAGGTATTGTCTCTGGTTCGGCACCACTTTTCATACGCCCACCAGACACACCACAAGAACTTGATTTCCGCGACAATGCAATCAATTTCGATGACGAAAAATTTGCTATGGTCGATGAGAATAACAAAGAGGATGGCTACGCCTACAATCAAGCAGGTAAGTCAATATTTTTTTTTTCACATTATTTGCTTATTCGAAATCTATTGTACTTTACAGCGGCCTCTCAAACACACTATACCTACAATGCCGCCGACATAAATCGCATTGAACAGCAGAATAAAATGCCAGATACGTATTTGAGTGCATTGCAAACCATCGGCTCGGCATCATTTAAAAACTCTGGTTCGCTTTCGGGCAGCTTGTCTGGTGGTGGCCTAGGTGGTGGCGCCGGTCTTGGTGCACCGTTACGTACAAAACCAATTGCACCAGCCAACACCAACACTTTTCAAACATTCCAAAAAGTACCAGCCTCTTCGCTGTTGCTCTCCAACTATGATCCTTTCTACAGTCCGCTTTTGTCGCGTTTGGATTCAGTATTTGCGCAGTTGAAATTAAATTCGGACAATGAGAATTGTCGCGAAAAGTTGATTTGCTTAATGTATGCGAATCCAGCAAAATATGCGCCATACAGTAATTTGGTTTCGGCGCAGTTGTCGCGGTAAGTTTTTGGAGAAAGGAGAAGTAAAATTAGAAAAGTTTCAATTGAAAATAAAATCATGAAGGCTGTACAGTGAAAATGACAAATATCGGGGCACTATAACCTAAAGCCTCCACATGACTGACGAAGGGGTTTTACTTTAAAACACCTTAATTTGGACGGCTAATACCGGGCAATTTTGTGAGCTATTTTCTAAATAAGCATTCAAAGCTACTGAGAAAATTATCAAGGTCGGATGATAATCATCATTCAATAAACACTTAATTTTTTTATTAGAAATATAGGATTTAAATCAATTCTTTTTAACCAGTTTCATCAAAAAAAAAATAAAAATAAGCTCATTAAGTTCCTCGAGCGCTCAGTGCATTTCCGCAAATTTCGCAAGTGCTTAAAGCTAGTCCCTTTTTATATCTTCGCATACTCGTGCATAAATAAAGTGTTTATCCTCATACTTTCACACTTTCAAAAACGCTGGCAATACCCACGATCTCCCATCACATGTTTTTGAACGAAATGTTACTCATACGCCACACCGAACGCGCGATTCCTACATTGTTTAACGACAATATTTTCGAACGCCAAAATGTGGCTAAATTGGATTGCTATGTATGTGAATGTTCAGGATGTGTAGTTACTTTTTCACTCACACATTCAAACTTCTCTTTATTCTTAGTCATTGCAATTCGCTGTGGTATTTGCTTAGGGGATTTATGTAAATACAAAGCTCATTGAAAAACTTAGATGAAAGGAAGGAAGGAAGGAAATGATTGCGTATGCTTTGTTTTATTTTCGGAAATCTCTTTTTTATATACTTTTTGTTGATAGGAAAATGTTTGGATTTTTGAGGTTTCATTTCATTTATTTTTTTGCTGCCCCTTTTCAAATTTGCATGCGATGTTTTTCTTTTTCGTTTTTGTTTTTATGTGTACTGATTTTTTCGTATTCCCTTTCTTTCAGCGAATTGAATGAACTACGCAAACCAACATCCGATAATCCAGATATTCTACGTTTTTTCAAGTACATGCGTGCTGCTAAGGATGGTCAGGATGGTGTAGATTGTGAGAAATCATTTGATCAATGTACAGAATTTAAGGATTTCGAGAATCCTGCAATGGTTTCAACATATCATGATATTAACAAATTGGTGCAGGCCCGCAAGTTGGCGTAGAACGTTTAGAGTAGAAAGTATACAAAAAACATTTATATATGTAGCATACAAGCCTTATGTAAATTAAAGTGTTAAGTGAGTTAAAGTGGGTGAAAGACCTTTAATCGTTTTGAAGTCAACTGCTGAGCGCACAGGATAAGCGACTCATTTATGTTTGTAGATATATTTTTTTTTTGTGTTTAGTCAAAAGTAAATTAGAAACTTATACTTATATGTAGCCATTTACTTATGCGAAATGCAGTTTATACTTAAGTTTTGTAAATAAATTTAAGTAATGTATGTATGTATGTTAAGTGATACGCAGATTTAGTTAGACATTATTATTTATTGTAAAAATACTTCTACTCGACTGTGCAAACTTTGAGAGAACTTGTAAACGAAAATTATGTTATTTTATTGCCTATGGAAATTGAAAAAAGAACACAGCTTCTCCTGTCAATGGACAAATATAATGGCTAAGCACTTAAGCAACGCAGCGAGCATTTTAATAAAATTTCTAGAAAATAAATGTTCATAACTAAACTAAAACCTACTGAAAATATTTGAGCACTTTTATAAAATTATGAAATTTAGTCTTGCTTTGCGCAGAGATCTTGCTGCGGTTGTGAGTTTAAGGTATAGTAGTGATGCTATTTACGCCCTACCGAAATAAAAAATTGAAAAGTGATACCAGAGTTAGGGAATTTCTAGAATTGTTAGGTGAAAATTTAGCGCCAAACTGACTCTTCTCCTTCTTCTTTATTTGCGCTGTAAGCGTATAAGCGATTTGGATCGATTACAATTGAGTACGACAGTTGTTTCCCTTCTATGCCCACTAACACCTACTTCAAATTCGAAGTGAGGCCAAGGCCTGCTCAGCATAGCCTTTCCTCTTTCACAGCCAACGTTGAATACCTCTTCTACATCGTTTGTAGTGAATTTAAACAAAACAGCAAAAATGGCCTACGGGACGTATGAATCGATGATGCAAATTTATTCCCAGTTTCGTCCGAAAAAAAATCACCCGCAAAATTTTTCTTCCGCTCATAGTAAAAACACGAAAACAAAAAAAAAAGTAAACCGGTTCGGGGAAAATTAAACTCATAAAAAGGTCCCTTTTTAAAATAGATTTTCAGGAAGTGCTGTAGACCAAATAAATAAATGAATAAATATAATAAAGACTTTCTTAGCAGAACCGCAAAAAAAAACTTTAATATAAAAAGTTCCACCTTGTTTAGTGTCTGCAAACTTTTACATGCCTAAGGACATATAAAATCAAACGACGCGTGACTTGCAAAAATCAGGGTATGCACGCAAGTATTTAGGCGCACAAAACGTATTTGTATAAACTGAGCAATATATGGCTGCCTGGATGCCATGAAGTTGATGAGTACGAATCAGTATAAAAAAGAGCGACGTGAATGAGTTTATTTGATGAAATGAGTTTATTTCCAATAAAACCTCATAAATCTAAATCGGTAAAGTATTTGCAGAGTTATTCAAGTTTTTCTTTTATTAATCTTTTAAAGCAGTTCAAAGGCGGCATCAAAAAATCTCATTATTATGATTCCGTTCAAAATTTTTATATATTATTACTTTCAAAACCTATTTTTATTCATAGAAAAACTAAATTTTTGGAGGTATTTTCAAATCGGTCCAGCTCACGCAAATCGTAATACTTTTCCGGAATATTTTTATGCGACACTTAAAATGTAATAGATTTTATAATTCCAATGGAAGAACTACCGATTTTTTTTTCTGTATGGGGAGTAATGCAGTCAATGAACATATGCGACTTTCTTTGAATTTTACATCTATCCAGTTTTTGTTTCTTATGAAATAGGCATGCAGATAGATGACTCTTGTATATTTAATAGACTGACGAACACATAGGCCAGGTTTGGTCTGAGCTTCTCTTCCGATTTGTGGCGTGCGCCTTAATGTTGTCACACAAATGGGAGGAACCTACAGTTTTACGGCGACTACGAATGGCGATTATGTTTTTTAAGAAGCTATTTTTCATGGCAGAAATAGACTCGTAAGTTTGCCATTGCCTACCGAGGAGCGAACGCTATTAGAAAACAAATTTTTTGTTTTCATTTTTTGATTTTGGGCGGACACCTAGACCCTGTGGAATAGTATCGCGCACTGCTAACTACTAACAAGGAATTTATAAAATACTTTTATCTTATATTTTAAATGTTTTCAACATTTTTCGTTTAATAAATATTTCAAAATTTGTATTTCAACTCTATTATTTACTAAATCCATCACTTCAATAAATTTCAAATATTTTGTATTAACTTTTTATATTGCTGGCAACACTATTGAGAAATATTTCTGAGGCAATGATTTTTTAAATACCTTTCGTTTGGCACCAATTATCTTATGAATTTAATTGAATTAAATTTTTGGAACAGGTGACAAACATCTTCAAAAAATGCCCTGTTCACTTTGCGGAGTGAAATATACTTTGCAACCTATTATTATACCTATTAAATATACAAAAAAATTAATCATATTAATCGTCAAGTCGTTTCGGAGGACTTCGAGGATGCTCTGAATTTTTCAAATACCTCAAGTTCTGCGCCACCTATCGGGAAACATTTTTTGTGGAGTTATTCCCATTCAAATATATTATGAGCCTATCGGATCAAAACAATTGCATTGCCATCGGGCTGCGAGCTAAGTTTAAAGTTTAAGATTCCTAGCTCATTGGTAAGTCGGTAAAAAATTGATTGTAAGACTTGATGACACACAGGTGAAACATAATAAAAGCTTGTAAAAAGATGTAAACGTGCTTTTATTTTATCTAGTATTTATTAACAAAAAATTTCTTAATAAAAATAAATATGGCATTTTATGGATTCTAACTATAAAGCAATTACTAGTTAATAGTTTCTTTGTTAACGTGCCATCGGTATACTAACTACATAAAGGCATGTGTATGTATTAGGGATGTTAATTTTTCGGCTTTTTCCGATCCTGGGGTTTTCGGGATGGCGTTGTCACAACGCTAACATAAAACGAAGCGTTCAAAATCATTTTAAGATTGGAACCTTGGGAGCATATATTTCTTTCAGTTTGGGGTTCAGTAACCAGTAACACGAAAAACAAAATTACTGGCGCACTTTAAGGGATTTGCCCAAAATCGCTTAGGCGGTTACTGCGTCAATCAAGAAATAAATAGTTAAATTTATGTATATGAAAAAGGGCTAGCAAAATTGAGCTGATGGAACTGCACCAGCATTGAGGCGTCTTCTCTTTGAATTTGAATACTTGATTTCACTCGATCTGAAGTGCAGGGCGCAAAACCTTGGTTGGATGCAAGCCAGTGGAACACCACACGCATTCGTCGATTCCCCTTTCTGTGTAACATCTTTCACACACACAATAAACATACCTTCCTCTTCATTGTGGGTAGTTCTGCATAAACAGCTCTTTATTTCCTAAAACAAATTATTTTTGGAATTGCAATTAAAAAAATTTTAAATTTTAAATGCATTTATAATGTTGCTACTGTAAAACGGGTTAATACAATGAGAAAACTGTGTCAAATGGGCGTTTCGAAAATAAATATGTCATACTAGGGTGCTTTTTTTTTGCGACTATTTTTTTTTCGGTCCCATCG
>NW_016159764.1:72724-77402 GCF_001687245.7 Rhagoletis zephyria | reverse complement strand
TCTTTTGCTGCTCAGCGCTCAATCAGAGCCATACTCTTAATCCTTCCGCACTACCGCTAAGGCCATTGCACCTCCCGCCTGATGAGTTACAGTTCATTTACAGTTCGTTTACAAATTTTTCCCTCGTGTCCCACTTCTATTTTCCTTTCGTGCTACACTTTTTTTTCTTCTAGCCGAAGTCTAAAAGTTAATTCTAACTGCTTTACTAAGTGCCATCGTTGCACTCACACAATTAGTTAGCAGCAAGTTGCAGGTTAGGTACATGCATGTGTGGGTATATATTGTAGATATATTTGGCAGCATATTGGAGCTCGAACATCTACAGTTATGTGAAAAATAATAGGGACAAGACATTTTTACCAGTTACTAGCTCATTACCCAACAAAAACCATATAAGTCTAAATTTCAAACTTCGTAGAAAAATTAAAAGAAATTCAACAAAATCTTACAACGAACTTTTTATTGAGAATTTTGTCTGTTTTTCTTTTGTTTATTTTATGTTTATAATTTTTTTATTATCTAAAAATAACCATATAAGTCTAAATTTCAAACTTTGTAGAAAAATTATAAAAATTCTTCAAAATTTTGCATCAAATTTTTTATTAAGAATTTTCAGAAAAAAAATTTTTTTTCCGCTTTATAGCCCATTAAATTCTAGCTTAACAAAGCGCAAGTTTCAGGTGGCAAGGTTTGCGTTGATTTTTGATGATTTTTTTTCTATGGTGTTATTATTTTCGCTCATACAAAAAAATTTTCGAAAATGTGCGACACACAGAAAAAATAGATTATCAAAAATCAATGCGAACTCTTAGCCACTTAAAACTTGCATTAAATTAAATGGGCTATAAAACTGCATACTTAGNTCAGGTGGCAAGGTTTGCGTTGATTTTTGATGATTTTTTTTCTATGGTGTTATTATTTTCGCCCATACAAAAAAATTTTCGAAAATGTGCGACACACAAAAAAAATAGATTATCAAAAATCAATGCGAACTCTTAGCCACTTGAAACTTGCATTAAATTAAATGGGCTATAAAACTGCATACTTAAAATTTTTCAAAAAATGCTTAATAAAAAATTTGCTGTTGTAAAATTTTGATGAATTTCTCTAAATTTTCTACAAAGTTTAGAATTTAGACTTACAACATTTTTGTTCGATAATGAGCTGAATTTTTATAAAACACAGATAATAAACATTAAAAAGCAAAAGAAAAATAGTCAAAATTTGTCAATATGTCGTGTCCCTATTATTTTGCGCATGACTGTATGTACTACAATAGGTCGCTGTTGTTGTCGCTGCAGCTGCAAGTTTGACTAAAAGGTTGTAAAAGCGTTCAAGCTTGTAAAAGCAATCAACAGCAGCAATAGTTAAGTGATAGTGCAGATGGTCGGTGGATGGACGTTGGAGGTGGATACAGCTGGGAAAAAGTGACCCCATTTGTCCCCTTCTTTGTATCCAACTCATCCAGCCGCTTACCATCGGTAACTCAGCGCAGCAGGCCAGTGACACGACGATCCTCCAACAATGTGTGCTGCTTTAATAAAAAACAAAAACGTAGATGTGCTCGTCAGTTCAGCGTTGAGCGTTGCAGTTAGTGGGTTGATAGTTGACTGTCGTCGCCGTNTTAGACTTACAACATTTTTGTTCGATAATGAGCTGAATTTTTATAAAACAGATAATAAACATTAAAAAGCAAAAGAAAAATAGCCAAAATTTGTCAAAATGTCATGTCCCTATTATTTTTCACATGTCTGTATATACTACACTATGTCGCTGTTGTTGTCGCTACAGCTGCAAGTTTGACTAAAAGGTTGTAAAAGCGTTCAAGCTTGTAAAAGCAATCAACAGCAGCAATAGTTAAGTGATAGTGCAGAGGGTCGGTGAATGGACGTTGGAGGTGGATACAGCTGGAAAAAAGTGACCCCATTCGTCCCCTTCTTTGTATCCAACTCTTCCAGCCGCTTACCATCGGTAGCTCAGCGCAGCAGGTCAGTAACACGACGATCCTCCAACAACGTGTGCTGCTTTAATAAAAACAAAA
This sequence comes from Rhagoletis zephyria, assembly GCF_001687245.7. Classification (NCBI taxonomy): domain Eukaryota; kingdom Metazoa; phylum Arthropoda; class Insecta; order Diptera; family Tephritidae; genus Rhagoletis; species Rhagoletis zephyria. The sequence goes on along the minus strand of NW_016159764.1, from coordinate 75,361 downwards.
ACGTAGATGTGCTCGTCAGTTCAGCGTTGAGCGTTGCAGTTAGTGGGTTGACAGTTGACTGTCGTCGCCGCTGTTGGTTGGCGCTTGGCTCGTCATAGTTTACTCTGGTGGCAACTACTTGAAAAGTGAATTAGTGCAGTGTGCCAATGTTGCAACATGACTGCACATTAAATGACCTTAAAATCTCCAAACATTTTGTCAAAGTTCCATTTTAGGTCAGCGGGGGTATATGTACATGCAGAGAGCAGCAGTGAAAAGATGATGGGAATAGAAGCGAGCACAAAAGCTCATTAACAACAAAAATGCATTTACAATTACTGAAGTTAGTTAGTTAGTGAGTTGGCTGTTGGAAAAAAAAGAAAAAGTTTNAGTGACCCCATTTGTCCCCTTCTTTGTATCCAACTCATCCAGCCGCTTACCATCGGTAACTCAGCGCAGCAGGCCAGTGACACGACGATCCTCCAACAATGTGTGCTGCTTTAATAAAAAACAAAAACGTAGATGTGCTCGTCAGTTCAGCGTTGAGCGTTGCAGTTAGTGGGTTGATAGTTGACTGTCGTCGCCGTTGTTGGTTGGCGCTTGGCTCGTCATAGTTTACTCTGGTGGCAACTACTTGAAAAGTGAATTAGTGCAGTGTGCCAATGTTGCAACATGACTGCACATTAAATGACCTTAAAATCTCCAAACATTTTGTCAAAGTTCCATTTTAGGTCAGCGGGGGTATATGTACATGCAGAGAGCAGCAGTGAAAAGATGATGGGAATAGAAGCGAGCACAAAAGCTCATTGACAACAAAAATGCATTTACAATTACTGAAGTTAGTTAGTTAGTGAGTTGGCTGTTGGAAAAAAAAGAAAAAGTTTGGGCGAAAAAGTCGCTTAATTGAGAAATGTGTGGGGTGTGTAAGTAAAAAAAGCAACTAGTTATGCTGCTGTTGGGGAGAAAGATGGGGTAGTGCTACACTTCCTCAGAAAGGGAAAGAGAACAGAATATGGTTTTTCTTTTAATATTTTTTTTTTGTAATGATGACGACTTAGATACAGAATAAAAAAGAAAAAGAAAATTTTGTTCAGGCTACATTTGGATGGCTATATTTAACAAAAAGAAAGATTTGGAGAAATGCTAAAAAACGTTCATTTTGAACCCATTTGCACTACGCAAAGGGCAAACGTTAGATCCTAGGTGAGAGGAGTGAAACATCTTAAAACTAAGCTGAAAAAGCTAAAGCAACTCGCTTAGATAGTTTAGGTTAGGTTAGGTTGTAGTTGTTTCGCTTAGACCGCCTTCGGTTCACCCTCGGCTAGGATCACCTCGCAGTAGCGCCAGCTCTGGTTTTCCCCCTTGCGTTCGCAGAATCGATCCGAGGCCAATCTTTCCAACAGAAGTCCTCAAGTAGTCAAAGAGGCTCCCACTACCTCTTTTCTATGCGATATTCTCGCAAGGCTGCCGCCTCTGGCCAGAGTTCATCAGTCACACAGTTTCATGCGATATCACTAGGGCTTGGCAACCATATAAGTCTAGCACGGTAATAATCCGAAGCGATCGAATGCGATTTAATGCATTCCCCAACAAGCCTAGAGCGTAGCAGCGTAATTGAGTCCAAGGCTCGGATTGCCGCCTGGCTGTCTGACTAGATATTAACCTTCCTTACCGCAAGCGCGCTTAACAGCCGGCAATCAATTGCTTCCCTAATGGCACCCCGTACATCCATCCATGTAAAAGTTTCCGGTGCCCCGAGCTAGCTGGTGCCAGGCTGACCACGCAGTGTTGCATGTTATCAGGGATGAAATCGAATCCAGAGTCAGGCAACCGGTGCCCTTAGCCTCTGAGGGTAACTATCGTCGATATTAGGCTTCCATGACGGCCTGCTTTCAAGATTCAAGACCTTGAAATTGGCCCTGTCAGAAAGCGCTAGGGTTCCATTAACGACAACACCACGTCACACTCATAAAGATGCCGCTCTAGAATTTTTTTATTTATGTTTCTTAGCTCAAAGCTTTTGAAAAATAGGAACATTTATTACGATGGGGACTGTGGGAAAAAACCAACCAACACCAAACTTATTTTGTATTTACTCTAAAGTTTATCAATGACCGTGCCTGGCTTTTCCAAACTCGATTTTAAATAATGCCAATCCCCGTTTTAAAAAAATTCAAAGTCTTTGAGCTTTTTCGCTGTGGCGAGCTTTGCTCAAAAGTTTCTATTGAAAACTCTAAGGCAGTAATAGAGAGCTTTTCCTCGTGTACGCCGATAGAAAATGTAGAGAAAGCTTACAAGGCAACGCGCACGGACATCACCTCACTAAGTTCATACTATTAGGGGAGCTTTCCTTTGCTAAGAGAACCTCTTAGTGGAAATAAGTTCTCTACTAACTATAACAAGCCATCAATTAGCCTAGTTAATAGTCGCAGTAATGTCGATTAGTTACGGTAAAAATTGGATAAACAAGGCTTACCGTGGCTACTAAAAAGTTCTGAATGCATAGCAGGTAACCTAAAAATATGCATCGCCTCCAGACGAATATTACCTGAATATTACAAACCCGTTTTGCTATTGCACCATTTTAAGCGTTTGTGTTGCATACTACTATGCAGTTTCTTTTTTAGTTCATCAGTGGAATTCTGACAAATTAGCGAT
>NW_016159764.1:29985-67984 GCF_001687245.7 Rhagoletis zephyria | reverse complement strand
TATTCATTCTATTTTTCAGCTGACTACGATGCAGCATTCTACTTTGCATTCTCCGAAATGAAGCAAAGAAGCGAAATAAAAAAAATATTGTAGGACATTCTACTTTGCATTCCCTGAAATGAAGCAAAGAAGCGAGACAAATAAAATATTGTAGGACATTCTACTTTGCATTTCCGGAAATGAAGCAAAGAAACGAATTAAAAAAGAAATATTATAGGACATTCTACTTTGCATTCCCCGAAATCAAACAAAGAAGCGAAATAAATAAAATATTGTTGGACATTCTACTTTGCATTACCGGCAATGCCTAAAAGAAGCGGAAAAATTCGAACGCATTATAACGCTATGCCTTCTAGAACACGTTACCACTAAAAGCGATTACCGATTTTTTGCTGGGTATTCACTAAAATACAAAATATATATATGTACACATATGCACATCGTATATACATACGTACAAGCATACATGTGTACATCAATCAGTGAGCAATTTTCTCATGCCGCAACTACGCCCAGAAAGAACTAAAGGCTAGCAGATCAAGCATGAACCAATAACGAAGGAACCTAACGAGGGAAAACACCAACAGTGGAGAAAGTGGTGAGATCCCAACGCAATTTCTCGAAAATCCCTATCGAACGAAGCAATGAAATCGAAAGGCAAATGGCGCGAGTGACCACCAACCAAGCAAATGAACAAGGTAAACGGAAGGAGGCCCATTTGGAAGCGACGGGTTGTAAGGGGGGCGAGTGAGAGTTAAATGTGAACGAAACTGGAGTGGCCTTGCCATATACATATTTTGTTGTAAAGGGCGAGAAAATGATGGAGGTCAGTCATGTGTATTTGTCGTCCGCTGGCGCAGTTTGGGATGTGCGCGCGCAAATTAACGAAAATCAAATTAAAAGTCCCACCAATGGACAGCATGGAGAGAAGAATGTATTTTAGCAAGGCCGCCGCATGAACGCCACGCCGATGCATGTAGCACATACATATGTATACAACACGATGGCGTGAAATCACCGCGCATTGATGGCGGCTTAGCAACTGAGGCTTGTGCCACCACCACCATTTCCAAATACAATTTGCAAATGCTGCCACATGCCTCGTTGAACGGCAGCCGCTGGGAGCGAAGCGCCCTAACGTATGCAAAGTTGTAGATTGTGATTCTCGTTTATTTATTTCTGTTTTAAGCTTTTCCGGTGCTGCTTGCGTACTTGCAACTAAATAATGGCGGTGGTGAACATATCGACATGGAGTTTTAGGCAAATAAATTAAATTTTTACACTTGAAAATTTGAACACGCCACTGCAATTAGTCGCAATACGTATTAGAGTGTTGTTTATGGTTAAGTATGAGTTGGTTTGTGTGTAAAATTAAGGGTTTGAACGAAAGTTTGATGGCATGTATTGCATTATTCATTTGGACACCATTCAAGGGTCAGACATTTTGATGGGACTTGAATGCAATTGGCGAGAACAGCTGTGCCATGGCGGCGAAGTGTCGAAATCTATGCAAAACAGAAGGCAAACAAAAAAGCTCCGAAGGTGCTTTATTAAGAAAATTGATTTTAAAAGGTCTAAGATTGCAAAAAAATGTTGCAAAAGGCCTTTAAAGTCATTTTGATCACTCCATAGACACGCGCACAAAGCTTTTCTAAGCTTTCTGTAGATAGTTTTCACAATTCGCAGTAGCCATTGAGAAGAGAATAAGCTTCAACTCTTTCTTGGGTAAGAGGATTCCGGCGGTGAGACCATAAAAATATATTTCGCTAGAAACGGCCTCAAGCTCAATAAAGTTGTTGAGTTAAATCGAATTTATAAAAAAAAAGCTCTTCAAGCATGCCAATATATTGGCCGAATACGATTTAAGGGTTTTTTGGATCGCATTGTTTATGAAAGCTTTCATTTTACCCATGAAATTTTTGAAAAAAATGTTGACGTAAATGAAAAGAACAGAAAGCTTCTATAGTAGATATGTATATAGTATATAAAATTTGAAAAGCTCTGTAAGCATGCCCATAAAGCTACAAACTCTGTTGAAGATCAAAAACATTATATAATGCTGAGAAAGATTTATCGCGTATGAAAGCTTTCATTCCTTTTATTAAAGCGGTGGTGAGCACCAGCCTGCACGCGGGCAAAGCTCTTTCAAGCGTTATATTTAGTATAGAAAGCTTGAAAGAGCTTTGCCCGCGGGTAAGCTGATGCCCACCACCGTAGTAGAGGTTTGGAAAATTTTGGTGCAAAAGCTTTTATCTCCCACGACTTAACAAGAAAGACCACAAGAAATTTAAAAATGGTTTATAGCAAGTAGTACTTATCATAGTACTTGTAAACATAAATTTTAAAGTATTGTCTATCAAGGATTAAACTTACTTATCAAAGGGTAACTTACCGCACACTTTTTTAAATATTTTTTAGTTAGATTTTGCCAACAAAAGTGTAAAGCTGAAAAGAAAAAAAATATGTTTCATTATATAGTAAAAAGTATAGAAAGTTTCAAAAATTTCTAAAAGGATACCTATGAAGTCCTTAGCTCTAAATAAGATAGAAAAATTTAATGAACATCGTGAAAACTTTACCGCTAATGAAACCATCCGTTCTAGAGCTTAACGGGAAAAACCGAAAACCTAGACCAAACTCAAACGAAAAAGCGTGTTTTTTCCTCATAGAAGGTAGTGAATACTATATACATTCGTAATTTATTTTTATAAAACAAAGAAAGCATACCAAGCTTCAAAAAACTTTGCTGGTATGTCCATGAAGTAAACAACTCCAAGCAGGATCAAAAATTACCCAATGCAAGTTTTATAGAATATACCGCTTTTTGCCAAAAAGCTAAACAGAAAACGAACAAGAAAAGCGATGTTTATACTTTAGCAAATAATTTCAAGTATACAAGTATTTTATAAAAATACGTAGGCATATACAGGCCGATTCTGAACAGGAACTCCCTGGGAGTTTTCTCTCTTCTCCCTTTCCTCCTATCATGAATAAAAATTCCCTGCGGATTTTTTAAATGCTACTTCCTGGGAGTTAATTATTGGAGGATTTCTTTCTAGAGAGAAACAAATTCCCGGAGAACAAACTCCCTGGGAGTATTCAGTATTCAAAGGCTGATAAAGCTCCCACAAGTTTAGCAGGGAACTTTTTCAAGCTTTGGCACGCGTGTGCGTGATATGGCCAACTGTGCTGTGAAGTGACAAACTCTGCAAGAGATAAAGAAATTTCAAATAATACAACAAATTTTGTATCGTCAATAAAAGCTATTATTCTTATTTGAAAAATCTTTTTCCCCAAAAACAAGACAAAACACCCATAGGAAAAATAAATTCTTTCATAACAAGTAATTTCAAGTCGCTACCTATTTCTCCTACCTTACTTGCTTTTACCTCACTTGCTTCTACACTTTGAGCCAATTAAAAGTATTTAGATACACTTAAGAAAACTTTTGCTTGAGTGCAAATTAAAATGTGTAATTAAGTAACACAATGCGTGACGTAGTGGTCCCTCACTTTAACTTTTAACTTACTTTCAAGGAATGAAACCGAAACCCAAACCGAAACCGTAACCGTTTAAAACCGTTTCGTTTTTCAAAACCGAAACCGAAACCGTAACCGTTATCTTGACCTGAAAAGGAACGATACCGAAACCATTTCAATCACAGGTTTCAATCGGTTTCCAGAAATTTACAAAAATAATAAATAAAAATTTCTTTGAAATAAATGATTTATTTAACCAAAATCAGCAACATTTTGCNCCACAGCATCGAAAAATGTCGCGATATGCTCTTTAACATTACCACCCTCATCAAGTTTCTGTAACATGAGCTGTTTCAGAAGTGTTGCTTTGCGCGCCGGCCCCTTTGATGCGTATATCGACTCCAATTTGAGCCATACTTCACGCGATGTGTCGCAGCCACGAATTTGCTTGAGCTCTGATGGTTGAATCGAAAGAATCAAGTCCGCCTTAGCCTTTTTGTCACACTTTAGCCAAACACTTTTCGCATTAATATCACTCTCCGGCGGCATCGCACACGTGCCATTAACATAGTCCCAAAGTTCATTTTTGGTGAGGAGCGCCTCCACTTGCATACTCCAGGTGTCAAAGTTTTCCTTTGACAAAAGCTCAATTCTCGATGAGCTAGTAATCGAATTAGCAGCCATTTCTCCAGCAATTTCGCGACTCACACCACGTTTTTCTATGCTGATATATAAGTCTTCCTTTTTCACTGTTTCGTCGCTGCTATTAATCATAACATGAAAGAAAAAAGCTCAACCTTGATATTTTGGGCAGCTGGGCCCATAACCTCTTACGATGGCAGTGAAATTCCCAGATTTAAATAAAAGAGCTTGTTCTCAGTTAAAGCAAATGTTTTTAATAAAGTTGCGATCAAAATTACAGAGAGAAGAAAAGTGAATGTAATACAAAAAGGAAGCAAAAGAAAGTATGAAAAAATGACAAGCAAAAGGAGATGCCATATTGGCATGCATATTGTAACTAAGGAAAAATATATAGGTTGAATATTTCCAACACAAATCAAAAAACATTTTTCATTTTCTCTCTTTCGCTTTAAATGTAATACATAGTAAAAATATTAAATCTTTACAGGCTGAAAAAACTTAATTTTATCCGCAGACCGACTCACTGAGCTAAAATAATAAATGAATGATCTTACTAGCAAGCTTAGAAAGCACCCCCACATTCTCTGTCAAACTTAAAGAAAAACTAGACTGAATGTTTTTAATAGAAACGAAAGCTTTTTGGAACATAATGAACTCTAAAAGATTTACACATTTAAGCTTTAGGTGAAAGCTCATACTAAACAGGAGTTTTTACGCCTTTTCAGGTTTATGATAATGTGCTTTTATTCAAATCAAAAATAAAAATCTTTTGCTCTCCCTAAGTTCCAACTAACGCACTTTCCTTTCTCTCTCTTTCTCTCTTTTCTGCAGGCTCTCCCACTGTTGTGGCGCGCAATGCCACACCTGTCGCCTACCCAGGCTCACCGCTGCATCTTGCTGTGGAATTTTGCGCCAATCCGCCAGCGCATGCGGCCCGCTGGCTGCACGGTGATCGCGTCTACACGCCCGGCAATCAATATGGCAGCACTGTTTTGGCCTACGGCGTAACGGTAAATAAAAATGCGCTCATTTAAAATGAAATCAAAAAATTATTAACAATTTTTTTCTATCACTTCTCCAGGATTTGCCCACACCCTACTGCAAGGAGGCGCGTCTCACCTACGTCAGCATGCATGAGCGTGTGCCGCGTACTTTCTACTTCATTGTTTCTTCGCCAGGTGGCGTTGCCGAGGCGATCTTCAGAGTGAATTTCACTATGCGCTATCGCGCCGTCACCAATGCGGTAGACGACGAGGAGGAGGAGTTAAGCGAGCCGGAGGAGATCCACTTTCCGGTATTTGGTGCGGGTGCGACGGCGCGTAGTGCGCGGCGGGAGAGTAGAGTGGGTGCGACGGCAGCGTGTGTGCTCACGACACTAACGCTGCTCTGGAATGAAGCGCGCATGCGCAGTAGGCGCGGTTGGAGTTAGGTGGGCGTTTGACGTGTATGTTTTTGATTTTTTTAAAGGGAATTTCTTACTTTTTTTCTTTTGTTTTGTTATAAACTAACGCAACTCTAAACTTAGCTTGTAATTGTCAACTGAATGTCAAAAGCAAAAAGTATTAGCAAATACTAAAAAAAATAAAATTACTACTAACTACTAAACTACTATGTATAACTATATGCTAATATATATCCTAAACCTTACTAAGTATCTAGGAGTATACTTCACAAAAAAAAATGAGAAAAAAATTTTGAAAATTTTCGAAAGTGAATATGTGTGCTATCCTATCCTAATCTATATTGTATACATACCCCAATTACATACATATATGTATGTGCATACGTGCATGCATAGCAATCTAAGTACATACATAAGTACTTGTAAAAACAAAGACGTTATTGTAGCATTGAACTATGTATCTATGAACACAACTTAACCCCCCGCTAGCCAAGTGTAACACTACTTACTAACTAGTTAAGTAACTACTTTGATAATTAGTTTTCTAAGATTGCGATTGTTTTAGGTTTACTAGCTACATACATAACTACACAAACATCAACTATCAATCTACCTATTAAGCATTTCAATGTTAAGCGTGTAGTCTTCTGGTCAGTGATTTAGCGTCACTAGCTACCTAGCTCCTAAAAATAAGCTAAAGCGATTTTTTGCAACATTAATTAAACGTTATAAAATAACGCTTCGCCTACTTTTTTTATAAGTTTTAAGTCACGCTTCGCCAGCTTATGNTTTGCAACATTAATTAAACGTTATAAAATAACGCTTCGCCTACTTTTTTTTATAAGTTTTAAGTCACGCTTGGCCAGCTTATACACTTTCTGAGCATATTTTTTGGCTAAAGGTTTGTTTGAAGTATCACAGAGCGCTAACTAGTATGTATGTGTAAGTCCTTTAAAGGAGATTTTATAATCCTAAACTGGCTGCCAAATTAAATTAAGTAGATTAATGTCCATAGAAAAGCGAAAGAGTTTGAAGCAAATTTTTTAATTAGTTTGATTTAATGTTATGTTCCTAATGAATTCATTATTAACTTTTATTTCTCAAAAGAAAAAACATTTTTTTGTGTTTTTATAAAAATTTGAACGTAAAGGGTGTAATTTAACAAATATTCTGTAATTTTTTCGTATATGTATTTTTAAGTTTAATTTATTTAATTTTTTTGACTATACATACATATGTATATTTTTTTCGACAAAATCATCAAAATTTTACTTTTCCCTAAATTAGAAAAACATAATAATATTAAATTTGATATGTTATAAATAAAACATTTTTGAGCTATTTTTTAACAAAAAATCTCTAAAGAAGTTTAAAAACTTAATACGAAGTTATTTTGCTCTCCCTAAATATTTTTCTTAAAAAAATGTTTAAGCGGTTCTTTATTCTTTTCAAACATTTCTGTGTAATGAAAAATTAGAGGCATTTATTGAAAAACATAAAGAAGAGCATACAATTTTCGCTACACATTTTTCTCGAAAACTGTTTCTATTCTGAGTATTTCTAAATTTTTTCCTTAAACTTATTTTTATCCTACTTGAGTTTTATTCTTACATTTTTCTTTTAATAAAAAAGCTCACTGTTATTTATTATTATTATGTTTATTTTTTCAACAATTTTTATAATTTAAACATTTCCCAATTTTTATCTAAAGATTTGTTATTCAAAATATTTTTCATCCTGAAAACTGTTTTGTTTCTAAAAATTTCCAAATTTGTTCCTAAAACTTTTTTTATTTAAGTTTTATTCTTAAATTTTTTTAATAAAAAACTCACGTTTTTTATTTTTCCCAAAACTTTTTCTAATCTAAGAATTTCCAAATCTTTTCTAAACTTTTTTTATTTAACATAATTTTTATCCTGAAAACTGTGTTTAATAAAAAAGGACTATATTTTTTTCCAAAAACTTTTTCTAATCTATGAATTTCCTAATTTTTTCTAAACGTTTTTTAATTCAACATATCTTTTATCTATAAAACTATTCTAAAAATTTCTAAATTTGTTCCTATTTATTTTGCATATTTAAGTTTTATTCTGAAATATGTTTAGAGTAAACAAGCTTTGCACTTTTTATTTATTCTCCGAAAGCTTTTCTATTCTAAAAATTTTGTAATTTTTAAAAAATTTTTTTTATTCTACAAATTTTTTATCCTTAAATTATTTTTTTATCAAAAAAGTTATTTACAAAAGTTTTTTTTTTTATTTCAAAACCATTTTTGTGCAAAAAAAAATTCCCATAAAAATTAAACTAAAATAACTCTGGGCTCGCTAATTTCTAAAAAAAATTATTTGCAAGTTTCTCATTATATGTTTCAAACCTTCTTTACTATTATCACAAATAAATTCTTACGTTAAAAAAAAATCCCACTAAAATTAAAAATAAAAACAATTAAAACTTTGAATGCCTTCCTTTTTTTCTTAAATATTTTGATATAAAAATTTATATATATATTATTTTCTATCAAAAATTTTTATTCTACAGCAAAATTTTTTATTCCAACAAATTTATGCATTTTATTTTGATCCAAAAAAATAGTTGTTGGAACAAAAACCAACCAAACCACTTAAAATCGATTTCGATCAAAAGTTTTTTGAATTTAAAACATGTTATATGTACTTTTATATGTATATGAACTTATGTATTTACGTACATTTAAATATATGTATTTAGTCGACTTATATTTAGGTTATTGTGTGCTTACTCTCACTATTTTTAAATACAAATGTAAACAGTAAAAATTGATAGATTGAAAAATTTTTATTCTATGAGAAATTCGGTTTCTTTTTACATATTTGATTTACTATGTAAATTTAATAAAAATTGTCAATTAATTTTAATGTTTGTAATAATCCCATATATATTTATTGTGAAAATTTCAAAATTTTAATTTCTGAACGAACCGAAATTTCTGTTTCTTTTTCATGACCGAAAAAAATTTTCACAAGAATTGTAAAAAATCAATTATTTTTTTATTAAAATAAAATATTTGTTGGAATGAAAATTTACTATAAAAACTATTACTATAAAACTATTTTTAAAATCACTTTCATGAATTCTTATGGCTACGTTTCCAAGCAAAAAATATGGGTTATTTTTTAAATTCTGCATTTAAGTCTCTTCCTTAAAATTTGTGTAAAAATAAATATTAAAAAAAATTTAATACCCACGATACCAAAACTTAAGTCTACTTTGTAAATATTTTTGCCTTGAAAGCGAAATGAAAAAGTTTTAAAGTTAACCGCGTGTAATGTGTAAAAATTAATTAGAAAAAAGTAAAAATATTAAAAAAGAAAACAAAAAATCGTTGAGTTCCTTTTTGGACTAACTAAGCGTTATTTTGTAATAATTTTATGATTATAATGCTAAAAATTAAGAAGAATAAAAAATTTTCTCAAGATTGTAAGAATTTTTTGAAACATCAAAAAAATTAAACTGTAGCGACTGACTGATTTTTGTTAAATAATTTTTGTAATGTTTGCATGTAAGAAGTATGTAAAAAATAAAAACGAACTAGATTTTTTTTTCAAATTGTGCTGCTAATTTAAAGAAAGTGATAAAAAAATTGCATACTTATAGGCGCCAAACACATTATTATGCAACACATATTATTATAGTATTATTAATATATGTACATATTAAGAAAAATGTTGTTTGAAATGTTAATGATAATTAAATAAAGGAAAAAAAATGAAATGAATGTGGTAAGAAATTCCTTCCATGAAATTTTTATTTGATTTAGTTTTATAGGATTGCATACATAGAAAAATAGTTGGATGAAGAGGAAATTTTCGGCAGTTGTCGGTATAATTGTATTCGAAAAATAAGTTTTCTTGTCAGTTTTTCTAAATTATTTCAATTCATATTTTTATTTTAAGCCCGCGAAAGCTTTCCACGGCTTTAGTAAAAGCTCAGCGATTATATTTCTCAAGATATTTTTCTGGTACATGATTTTTTTAATACTGGAAAATCTTCGACTTTATGCATGAAAGCTCCATAAATAAAGCTTCAAAGCTTTCAAGACTTTTTTCAGCAGAAATTTAAGCTTTCTAGTGCACCCGTTTCCCTCACCTTTTAAAATACCGTAAAAGCTTCTTGGAAGCTCGAAAGAAATATAAGCTGGTTTTACTGACTTGAAAATAATTCTAATAAACCTACAGCATTTCTAGAGCGTTAAAAAATGCCGGTTTTTTTTGGGCTTTTTAAGACGTTTCAGTGACTGTTTTCATTTAAAGCTCTGAAGGTTAGATAACTACACATTTTTGGAAAACTTTTCGTATGCACTAACTTTTTAAGTGAAAGCTTTGTTATTATGTAGTTGTAATATTATTTTATGATGTATTTTTCATATTCAAAATTATTTCAAATATGAAGCACTATCACTCACAAGCAAAACCTCTCTCGCTGGAGGAGCTTTTTAAGGGATACATTAGCTTTCACATGCACACGTTTAGAGTAAAAGCTCACTGTAATCGTCATAGGGTTAGGTCAACAATGAGCAGCTCTCCTTAGCTCTATATGTCTATACGATTTCATTGGAAGCTTAAAAAAGCTCGGCCCACAAGAAAAGCGGTACCCCTAAGGGGTTTACTGTTTTCGGCTAATATGAGGTATCCTGATCCTAAGCCAAATTGTATTTTAAAAATTCTAATAATATAATAATAACATTTTTTTTTACATAGTATTTTTTTATTCCTACTTTTCGCAAAAAAAAATACTTTAAAAAATTTAACGAAAAATACGCCCTCCAAAATGTAAAACACTTTTTTAGTTGGCTTAAAAATAATTGAAATTGTAGCATTAGCTGTACATAAAAATTTTGCGCAAAGGCATGTTTTTGCAGCGAAATTGTGTTAAATGTTGTTTATACTTAAATATCTTATAAGAAAACTGAAACTATTTATTTTTATGGAGCTCTAAGTAAATGTTAAGTGTGTGGCTAACCTACATGCGTACATACATATGTATATGTATGTTTGTAGGAACAAGAAATTACTTTATGGAAATTGTAAAAATATTTATAAGTAAAAACTAACAAATAAAGCTTCACAGTGTAATAAAAGGTACTGGAAGAAAAAAATAATTTAAACTTATAAATGGGAAAACAAAATAAAAATAAATAAATAAATGAAATATTTATAAAAAACACTAAATGGAACAAGGACTATTTACTATGGAAAATAATTAAAAAAATAGTAATGCTACACTGAGACAAAATATTTAACAGACTTCAGCAAATAAAGCTGCTATTGTAAAATATTTCATAGGAAAAATATTGCAAATCTTATTTAAAAAAATCAAAATGAACAAGAGCTCAATGAAGCCAATTGAGGTGGACTAATTTTCGTATATTTTTTTTTTAAGTTGTTGTGCGAAAGTTATTAATAAAAGCATGTAAATTGGTTAAAAAAATGGTTTTTAAAATAAGAATTGTGTTAACAAAAAAAAACATTGCAAAAATATGGCATAGAGATTAACGTAAAAAAAGTTGCTTTTGTAATTTATTTCAAAAGTATCGAATAAAGAATTTTGTGGAAAGAACGGAGAAAGCAGATGAGTAAAAGAAAAAAGCAAAGATAAAGTATTAAATGACAAGCCGGAGCTTCCAAATTGACTTGGCTTTTAATGGCAATAAAAAGCCGCTCACCCAATAGCAAGCATGGATAGGTAAATGATAGCTGAAATCGTCTTATAAAAGTAAATAAGCATGTTTTCAGACTGTTGCTTGCTTAATAGAAAAAATTTAAAATTTCACCAAAGCTTTATAAAAATTATAAAAGTGTTTTTAGTATATGTTCTCTGATAAGTTCAAAAAGCCATATTTTCATCTAAAAATAATTAAAATTTCACTTGGAAGTAAAAAGGTGATACAAACTTTGTGAAAGCTCTGCCATATACTTTAAAAGCTTTTTAGGTAAGAATATTTCCTGTAACTTTTTTACTCTGAATACTTCAACCTGCATGCTTTTAACCATTTTCTTACGCAAGAGCAAGGGAAAATAGTGAAAGCTCAGCGAATGTTTGATTAAAAGTTGTTTAAGAACTTAAATCTTTGAAATTAAATTACTAAATTGACTGCTACAGCATAAAACACAAAAATAGCAAAATTTTGAAAAGCTCCGCAAAGTAAAAAAGCTTTTCAAATTTGATTTTGGTTCATTGAAATCTTTTTTAACCGAAAAAATTTTAAATTCTCAAGCTCTTTCAAAAATGTAAAAACTCTCTTAGTAAATATTTCCTGAAAACTTCAAAAAAGCTATATTTACATCTAAAAATAATTAGAATCTCACTTGGATGTAACAAGGTACTAAATACTTGCAAAAGCTCTGCCATATATGTAATTTAGGAACTTTTTAGGTAAGAATATTTGACGTAATTTGTTTCCTCGAAATGCAGAAATTCTTCAACCAGTCTATTTACATATAACATTTTGGGAAAAAAGCAAGGGGAAATAATGAAAGCTCTGCGAAAGTTTGTTTACAACTTTTTTCGGAACTTAAATTTCTGAGATTTTTATATTGACTGAAAGAATGGAAAAACTTTTAAAAGCTTTTCAAACTCGTTTTTTGTTCTCTATGAATTGTTGTATTTGCAGAACACGGAAGTTTATTAAAGCTGTGATTGCACAAAACAAACCCCTTTAAAATTTAAATTAAATGCATAGTTTTTTAAGCTCTTCAAATTTTCTGTACATTTCATATAGAAAAAAGTTAAAAACTGGTTCCTTTTTGATTTTTGTTGTCCTTATCTGTACCTTTATATCACATTTGAGAGGTAAATCAGTAGGATATGCTTTGCCGTGGACAAATTTTGAGTTTTGGCTAAAGTGGCGTAAAACCTCGAACCAAAAGTTTTCCAAAGCTTTAAGTGGCATAATTAATAAAGTCTTAGAGTGTCCTGTAATTCATCAATGAATTGACAAAAATTTATTTGTCAGCTTCTTGCTAATCACAAAAGGGTTTCGGGCTGTAGTCTCCTTTAGGAATAAGATTTAAGCTTCTTATCAGCTGGTACCAAAATACCTTCAAGAATTTCAAAAGTTCATAAAATTAGGGAGGGTAAAAGCTTACAGCTCCTCCACTCAATTTAAAAGCTTTCGAAATATACTGAAAGCTCTTTTAAACTTAAAAGAAAGCTTTTTTGCCTGGCCTCACTAGTTACGCACAGAGCTAAGTCAATTTGGCGGCAAAAGCTAAACGGAATACAAATAAACGCCAATTTGAAGACATACAAACCAGATGTTGATTATAGGTATTAGAAGATAAAGAAAGCAACTGAATTCAAAATTCAAAATATTTAATATTTATAGAAATAAATGTGAGCATAAGTAGCTATTAAACAAAATCAGAATAATAATATAATCTAAGTACCAAAGTTAAAAAAACAAAACGCGAAAGACAACAAAATAAAACTAGTCGTAATGTTAACTAATAAAAATAACAGCAAAAAACTTCAAAAACCGGAAAAATTGCAAGCAAATAAATAACTTAAAAATTATTGAGTTGTATTAAAAAAATAAAAATTATTTACAATGCTTAATATGTAAGAATTATATTTAACAGAAGAAATGTGCATATAAAAATATTGAAAATAAAAATATTAAATGCGAGATATGTAAATCCTTGGAAAATTAAATGTTTTGGTATGCGAAAATAAAAAAGATGCAAAACAAAGGAAAATATTAAACTGCAAGGCGGTCTCTTTCGACAGCGAATCTACACAACAACAGACTAAAAACAACACACTACAACAATAACACTAAACATAGCGCAGTAAAACAAAATTTTTGTATTTAAGTGACGGAAGAAAGTTTAATTGAAAAATAGCCAATTTAGCAAAAAAGNAAGATGCAAAACAAAGGAAAATATTAAACTGCAAGGCGGTCTCTTTCGACAGCGAATCTACACAACAACAGACTAAAAACAACACACTACAACAATAACACTAAACATAGTGCAGTAAAACAAAATTTTTGCATTTAAGTGAGGGAAGAAAGTTTAATTGAAAAATAGCCAATTTAGCAAAAAAAAGACAAACATAAATTCATTGAAGCAGTTGAAATGGTGAGCGATCCACAGAATGACGAAACAGTGACGAGAAACGAAAGAATGAGGCATTGTGCATAAAATAAATAAATGAAGCAAAAATAAATACAAATTTAAATAAAAGAAATGAGTAAAAAAAAACAATACGTTATTTGAGTTTTATTTTATGAGAAATTGAGATGTTGGGGAAAATAAGAATACTGGACACAAGTTCTTTAGTAGTACAAAAATGTTTTTTACAAATTATCTCAATGGAAGGTTCTAACATTTTCATTATTAAAACTTGCTTTAAAATTTCTGGTATAAACATTTGGAACCATTTCGAGAGGTGGCCAAATTTCAGTCGAGGTTACATGTGTATCTTATCTATAGCTCCTTTAAACGTTGACTAATCCTTTTGTCTACACCTGATAAAAAATTACTTTTCTGGGCTTTAAGCTGTTATCCACCAAATTCGGAATATCGCATAACGATCTCTATTAGAGCAGTGAAAACCGAATAAATTCGAAACTGCTTATGCCAATGTCCTACACTTACCACATTTTCAAAGCGATTTGGAAGGGATCTAGGGAATATATTGCAAGAACGGCTGCATTTATCCTACAAAACATCGTGACCCTCCACCATATTTCCAGGTTAGATTTTGATTAGGATCCCAAATACCCGGAGTATATTTTGGAAGGAGGTAGTCTGCTTTCCTAGGGAAGAAACGTAGATATTCCAAGACTTTTTAGGGATCTAGGTAAAAACTTTCAATACCGACGGCTCCAAGACCAAAAATTAAACTAGAGCTGGATGCATCCGGAGTGTAACTTCAATGATTTTCTGCCTTAGGTACAACGGGATTTCAATCTTCACGATTTGTTCCGGAATGTCAGTTGAATCTGAACTCTGTTGCAAAATGCAATAAGGTTGGGCTTATTTGCATAGATACCGGGGCAATTTGGTGTTGAAGACAACGAACTGGCTGATAAATTGGTGAACTGGAATTCTTTGATGTATTAATTTGAACTTAAGCCAATTATAGGGCCAAGCACAACGGTAACTGTTAGGTAGATCAAGTATGTATGTCGTGGCACCTGCAAAACAATCAAGTGTTTCCTGAAAAGGCCAGGAATGGTGGTGACGACATTCCTTTTAAGATAGATAAAAAAGTTAGCTACGAGCTCCCGAAGAGCTGATTACGGGACACAATCCGTGGGAAAAATCATAGATATCATCGATGATCCACTGTGTACATGTTGCTTGAAGGATGAGATGGCGCATTTTTGGATCATAAGTATTGAGAATGGGCGAACTACTTTATCTTTTCTCAAAAAATTACTAAGATTCAAACGAGTCTAATTTCTTGCTATCAACTCACAGGAGAGGGTAAGAAATGATACATACGTTGTGACTGAGAAATTTACCCAAATATTGAATGAATTCAAGGCTGCTTTTACTTTCTGATGAAGATTTTAAGCTCTGCGATCAACTTTTATCGTATTGCCAATGGTTCATCATCGCAAATCTGAAGAACATATCAAATAATTAAAGGAACTTAGACATTTTATCTAGCCGGTTAAGCTGCAATTGAAGAGATATTTTCTAATTCGGTTCTTCCTTATTTCTGTGGTCGAAAGCATTGAGCGTACGCGCCTGATCCCTGCGATACATAGACTCGGCAAAGTTATAAGTTTGGGAAATAGCCCCAATGATATTCCACCTTTACATAGCCAGTCTCTTAGTTAAAATAAATAATGAAATTCACTTTGATTAAATTCGAATGCAACGCAACTCAACAACAGCGCCGACAAGTCCATTGACCAGTGGCACGTATGGGATGCAGCAACAGCCTTTTACATTCAAAGTGCGTAATAAATAGCAATAAAAACAACCAGTAAAAAATTAATAAAATAAAAACTATGCCCAAACACTTGCTCAATGACTTAACCGAGATCCACTAAAGGAGAGTGGAATGAACTTGAAATTGTCCACACAACCAATGCGCAAGGCGACTACAGTAAATTTAGAAAACCAAACTGAGAAAAATCAGTGCAAAATCATAGCAACTATCAAAAAGGCAACACGATCAAAAAAAAAAAAAATCATAGCAACAACAACGCTCCAATGTTAAGTGAGTGGCAAAATGAAAAGAAAAGTGAACCAGATCTGGCAGCAAGCTTAGCCAAATAAGGCAAGGGGCGGGAAGTCAAAAAGCGTATAGTATATATATGGAGATATGCATGTGGCAAGGAGAATGAGACTAGGCGAAGTGTTGACGATATTTAATTGGATAGTTGCAGACGATGTTAATGCATGTGCTGCATGGTGATAATGATGATGATGCTAATCGAACTGATGATGCATACGAGTGCATACAGGAGTGCGTGACTGGCTGCTTGATTTGCGCACGGGCTATACAGCAAAAGGTATGGGTTGGTTAAAGGTATACAAAAAATTTAAGAAAAAAAAATCCGCTTAACTGCCTCGGTAAAAATTGCAGATATTGAAAAACTATGGGTTATGAAAAATTAAGAGTCTGGGCTAGTCTGATATATGACCAACGAGCAAGCCACTCAAGTAATGAGTGCTTCAGGTGGAGAATTCAATAGAAAGAATTTCGTTTAAAATAGGTGGCCGCAATTAAAGGCGAAGTAATTAAGCGCGACGAACTTTGGCGATAGATGCTAAGAAGAAAGGACTCACATGCATTTTCTTGACAAAATATAAAATTTTGTTAAAAAATTATATGCGCACTTAACGGTGAGGCACTTAAGCGGAACGCACTTAAGACAAAGGTGGTTCCCAAGCAAATATTTATCGCAGACTTTGACTGCGTGCACTTAATCAAGGTGCCACTAAACAGGGCGCTGAAGCATTATGTAATTAAAATGAGGTGGGAAGTAATTAGAAGCGAAGCATTTAAGGGAACATTTTTTATCAATTTGAAAAAAGAAATATCGAAAGAAAGTTTAAGTATAATATGCCAGCGAACGTAAGCGGAGTGGTCTTCAGCAACATGAAATTTAATAACTTGCACAAAATTAGTATAAAGGCATGATGTGCTCTTAAGCGACAGCGCACTTAAGTGAAAGTTATGCAAAATTTCATTTTTTTTTTGCTTCATTGAAGAAAATCGCGAAACGCTAGTATAACCTTGTGAAAAGCCTTTAAGAGGAGGAGTCTCATTTAAGAGGCAATTAAATGCTCTTAAGAAAACAATTTTTATAAAATGAGATTAAATAAAGTAATGCAGAGTTCGGTAAAAAAAGAAAACTTGCCA
The DNA here is from genome assembly GCF_001687245.7 of Rhagoletis zephyria. Lineage (NCBI taxonomy): Eukaryota > Metazoa > Arthropoda > Insecta > Diptera > Tephritidae > Rhagoletis > Rhagoletis zephyria. Next base: position 51,097 of record NW_016159764.1, on the reverse strand, counting down.
CAGAGAAAAGTAGCTAATGATAAGAAATTAAAAAACAGCATATCTTTAGATCCTCTAAAAGCCACCGTATATTCGCTAAAAATTTCAACTGGAGCAATAAAAATACTAACAACAATTTATTATTTACATGTACATATGTATGTAGTTTACCTGTATCGCACAACAAAAATAAATTATTTTCCAATAAATATAAATAAAATTCAATAACCAACAAGCAACAGCAAACAGCTTACGCAAAAATAACACCACACAACCGCCTTCGATTCGCCTCGTTTCGATTCGATGCGAGTTGAATTGATTGGCTTTTCCACTCCATCAGCAATGCACATTGTGGTCAAACAAAAGTGGCAAGTGTTGCACGCAAGGCGTTCATGCAACAAATCAAAAGGGGAAAAACAACCAAAACAAGGCAACAAAATAAATGTAGTGGCGCAAAAATTTCGAACGCGTTTTTAATTGTCAACAAGCTAAGCAAAGTAAGACCACGAAAAAAAAACGATACAATTAAATAATAACAAGCGGTTGATAGGCAAGCTCAATATATACAAATGTTTCTACGTATGTACGTGAATTTGGCAGTATGTATTGCTGCTTTTGGGCAGTAAGAGTTTATTGTCCTCTGAGTGCAGGCACACAGCATACGGAGGCACGCGTGCGCGGAATGGCAAATGCTGCTGGAATTTTCTTGGCAATATGTACATATGTATGATATTTTTTTCGTAGCCGCGGGTAAGTAGTTAAATTGTTGTCGTTTTGCGGGGTATTTCAGGTGAAATGATCAAAATCAGTTTTAATTGAAAGGGATTGGTAAAATAATTGGCTTGTTTTTTTTTCAAAAATAGCGGTAAGTATGTGCATAAACAATTCTTTTTAAAAAATTAACTATAAAATTCTTGTATTCAGAGAATTTTTGTTTCAAAATTTTTCATAAAAAAAACAACTGTTTTTGATAATAAGTCCACCAATGATAAATTGCTGAAAAGTTCTTTCGTTAAAAAAAAAATTAACACATCAAATTTTTTTCCACATAATTTTTTAAAACAATTTGTTTATTTAATTATGAAATTTTTTCTAAATAGAACAAGAATAACAAAAGTTTAAAAAAAACTTTTTTTGTCATAAACATTACCTACTTAAAGAAAAATATTTTCAAACAAATTTTGGTAAAATTTTAAAGATTTTCAAATAAATTTCTAAAACTAAAACCACTTTTTCGCGTACGTTGTTATAAAATTTCTATCACAAATATTTTTTCCTCGTAAAATTTTTATATTAAAAAAAAAACAAATTTCAAAAGTTCATAAAATATATTTTTCCTGACAGATATTATTTTAACAAAATATATTTAAAAAAAATGTAGACAAAGTTTTTTAAGCTTTTCAAATAAAATCGTTATTATAATTGAGTTTTCTGAAGATGGAACCTTTAAAGATGTGTTTATTTTTAACCGACTTCCAAAAAAGGAGGAGGTTATCAGTTCGTCGGAATATTATTTTTTTTTTTTTTTATGTATGTTACCGCATAACTTTGGACCACGTCAACCGATTTCGATAATTCTTTTGCATCGGAAAGGTAGTGTCTCAGAGGTGGTCCCATACTAATCTGGTTAAGATCCGATCAGCGGATCATGAGATATATATACATATATATTTTTTTTTTATATGAGAGTTGAAGTCGGTTTTTTTTTGCTAAAAATTACTTGTTTATTATACAAATATCAAAAGCTTTGAAAAACTTTTTTCTGGCATAAATATTTTTTTAACTAAAAATATTACCAAATAAAATAAGGGTTACATTTTTCTTTAAAAAGGAGTGCTTTAAGATGGAATACAAGATTTCTTCTTTTTTTTTAATTTTGAATTTTGAAATAAATAATTTTGTTTGAAATTTATTTGTTTTTTCCTTGCTTAATTTTTTCTGCGATGCTCAAATATGAAAATATTTAAAGCGTTATCATCCAACCCCAAAACGAAAATATGAAATAAGTCAACCCTTCTAATATAACCGAGGCTGGCATGTCTACGTTCGTCGTGGAATGCCTCCTTCTATATTTTTAGCAACATAAAATTTGTAGCGATAGAAAATAAGAGCAATTTAGACAATAATAAAAAACAAATAAATAAATGTTTGCAAATAATAATTTCACCTTCAATTCAATTTATCTTCAAACACTCCTCTGCTTCGAATTGCAATGCCTAGTGGCATGCCACAAATGCTTAAAGTGGCATAAAAAATGCGGCAATGAAATTTGTCATTATTCCCAATTACGGTAAAGTGGCTGATAGATGAAGCGAATGCCTGCCGCTGACCAATGAAGGCCAAATAACAACAACAACAGCAAATTGACAGAGAGAAATGTGCGATCAAATATTTTTTGGCATAGGCTATCCCATAGCCACCTTAGCTTAGCTAATTGTAGTGGCAGCGTTTTTCAGAAATTTGTTTCACCGCTGAGACGGATATGGGCTCGCTGGGTGTAAGGAAATGATGTAATAACCGTGAAAAATTAATTTTATGGAGTGCATAAAGTTTTAGGGGAAATATTTTATGTTTACTTCATGCAGAGATTATTTGTTAAAAGTAATTTCAGGGCTTTTGTATGTACATACAAGTACATATATGTATACACATATGTACACTGAGATATAAAACGCGCTGTAATATTAAGAAAAATTTTATGAATTCACTGAGGGAAATAACGCAGAGTAAAAATTAATATTTTTTATTTGATTATCATTTTAAATTGTTCGTATTCAAAAATAATACTTTCATACCACGCACGCGTGCTGCGGTGTTGATTCAAACTCAACATTTGAAAGCACATTTACATGACTGGCTGTAGCTGAGGGCGCCAAGATGCTTGCCACAATTTGTTAATTTCCAGGGGTCAGGGTTCAAATCCCATTGCAGGCAGCATGGAAATTATTTTTTTTTTTGTTTATCTTAATTATGAAAAAGCATCCGTGAAGTTCGAAGCATTTAGTTAGCCGAGCATGGCGAATATGGTTGTGGAAGCCTCCGGTAGCCAGATATCAAAGAAACTTATTCAAACGTATCAAAGCCAAACATGAAATGTGAAACGGTTGAGGGTCGACCAGCCTGAAGGCAGAGCCCTAAGGTCAAGGACTCAATACCGAGTAGAGTCTCGAAAATTCTACGCCTGGTACCGTTAGCTCTCTCGACTATGTTTTCAGAGATAGTCAGGCGAATTTATGATCTTAAACCGCCGGCTGGATGAGAAGTATCCACGTCGAATGAGATTACTGCATCCCACACTTGACGACAGACAACTAAAGAGGTTTCAGGTTCCACGGGTTCGAGTAAACGTATCGACAAGCGTTGATAGCAATGTGGCTTCGAGGAGGTTGTTCTTATAGCCTATCAATCCGATTTGAGGGGTGATGGGTGTAACTTCAGGAGATATTAACTAAGGATATGGAAACGTCATTTCGTTGACTTCAAGAAAATTGTGAAAGAAACCTCCATAGGGATAAGAACACCAAAGACTGATTAACGTCTCATGAAAGAAGAGGAAGAAGGCGAAAATTTCCATACTTGGAGTCCTTTAAAAAGGTATTAGACTTTACAGGCAGCCACCGATGGCACACTTTGGCGATAACTTATTGAATATCGCTGTAGGTAGTACCAAATATCGTGGGGCACACAACTTGCGGCTGCACTTACTGCGGTCGAGGTAAAGATTCTGCACGAGGACACTTATAACGGCATTGGAAGTCTCAGCCTTACAAAATTTTAAGACTAGAAGAAAGCTGCTTTCATAGACGTTGTTAGAAGTTTAGATACTCTATCTAGCCTGGGAAGCGATTAAGAATAGCAGCAACCTGTCTTAAAAGCCTGGCATAACGAACGAGAGTTCAGGAAGGCTGTGTCCAATTTAAATCGCCCGCCGACTAGATTTTGGACAAACTAGGAGATAGAAGGTTGGTCTAGCAGTGGATGAAAAACAGCCAAAGTACCTCCTGGTAGCATACGAAACTTCATCGAGTAATGGGACTCGTGTCGATTCGAAAGAGGGACGAACTTGGTCCGCCTAGGATCCAGGATCAACAACGACAGTAAGGGGGTACAAGCAAAGAAACTCTTGTGAAAAGTTGCTACTTCCGTGTCGGTAGCAATTGAAATTCTGAGCCCTCTCCCGGCGAACCAAAATAATGCTTTAAAAAGCTCTCATCATCCCCGTTCATTTGTATGGCTCAGAAACGTGGGCAATTATGAGAGATCAGTAGACCTTAGGGGCTCAGAAGAAGTGAAGATGGACTTGTTTGCACTCGAGATTAATAACTGACGAAACTTTGTAAAATAGGCAGGGCATTAAAAAAATGGCCGATCTGTATTAAGCGATTAAATCAGGTATACGCAGCGTTTTTTCACACTGGTAGGCATGTAAAACTCGGTCGCTCTAGGCATATATGTACATCTTTCGACTCTCTTACTCGGTCGAAAGTCGCAAATGCTTTGGAAAACTTACAACAAAAACACTCTGTGCGAACTATTGAAGCAGTCGATTTTTACTTGTTTCACACCATTTTAATTACAATCTGCTCAGCATCTTACTTCGCAAGAAACAGTGGATGCAATAAGTATGCAGCAAACATACCAGAGCAATGACAAGACATCTAACCCAGGCAAAAATAAAAATAAAAATAAAACACCAACCTTATCAGACAAGCGAGCGGCATTGCAACAAAAAATACCACGAATGACTAATAACTAAAAACAAACAAAAACGACACGGCACTTGCAACATGAAAGAAATCGCTGTGGTGGCAGCAACGACGACATGTGCCATTATAAGCGCAACAACAACAAACAGTAAAAGCAACTAAAAAGTCTTTAGGCCAAGTATGTAGCTAAGCAGCGCCGAAGAAAAGGCAATCAAATGAAAAAAAATATTTCAAATGAACTGAAAAAAGTAAATGAAACAAGAAAGGCACAAAAAGTACTGCAAATGTCGATGTACTCGAATGCAAAATATAAAGCAAAAACAACAACAAAAATCAAACGTGCATATTCCTAAGGCCGCGAGCAAAAACACGTGAATTAAAATGAATGCCAATAAAATTGGTGTTGAAGGCAGATCTTACCAAAACAAAAAAAAAAACAACAAAAAACCCCTCTTAAAAACAACCAGCAACAACAATAGCAAATGCAGAGTGCAGATTAAAAATAGTTAGCCAGTTAAACGTCTCGTCCGTCGTCACTGGAGGCCTTAAAGTGAGCAAATAAAATCACGTCGCAGCAGCAGGTCCAGGTCGGTCGTCTGACGGCTGTCGCTGGGCCAACGAACGTTCAAGGCAGCAAAATACATATACATATGTACATATATGAAAGCAACAATAGCTGAGGCTATCAAAACCAAAAAAAAAAAATATCAAAGCGGCAGCAGCAAACAGCAAAAATAGCAACGAGCAATGAAAATGGCTCATTAAAAATAACAAGAAAAGTCAGCTGTTGAACGGTGTGGAAAAGTCAAAAATGTAAAATGAAACGTTAAATTGCAAAGCCAAAGTCGGCGCTAATGTAATGGTTTTTGTTATTGCCAACTTGTTGATGGTGGTGCTGTGCCTTTTCGTAGTTCATTTGTGTGACTAAATAATTGCAGTGTTTTCAAGTTAAGCTTTTGAGGGCTGCATTATAAAGTATTGCCGTTGCGGATTTTATCTCAAAAGCAGGGTTATGATCTTTATAATAAAAATCATAAGTTATATCTCTCCGATCAAATTAAAACCCTATTTTATGATTTTTAGTTTTTCGATCAAGTATAATCGATATTTTTTGGATTTCAATTTTTTTTATCGATTTTGGATGTTTTATTTTTTACTTTATTTTTTTTAGAAATACTATAACCTCCAATTTTTTAGATCATAAAAGGTTTAATCGGACATAAAAATGCAGTCTACTTTATAAATTTTAACAATTATTTTTGATCGAAAAAAAAATACAAAATAACAACATAACGATTAAATTTGACCGAAAAAATAAGAATAAAAAAATAACGATTTTGCAATGATCTAAAAATAAAAAATATTGATATTTAAGAGTTATTTTCCTAATTTCCAAAACTCTGTTTAAATGAAATTATTCGGAAAATTTATATTTTTGTAATTATTAGCTCAACCTCTCGGGGAGTGTTACTCAAATATAGACCAAAATACGGTATGGCATCCGAGTTTTCTGACCTAAATATCGCCACCGATGAAGTATTCGGATTTCAGTAGGCCTGAAAGAACAACTGATACGATGACGAATACCACGCCGCTGCAGGGATAAAAATTGCCGCCTATAGGATTATCCTGTTTGAAGGCGGAAACGGGGCGTATTTGGAATGCTGGCTGACAAAAAAAAAATCCAGAAAACTTTATCAGAAAGTTAGGCGACTTACGGAAGTTTAGATGAGTAGAGTAACTAGACCATAGTGACAATAGGGACCGATGCCTAGAGTATTCTAAAACAAGGAAGGGCATACTCCTGGACCCGCGTAGTCGCACTGAAACGCGTACAAAAGATGAGTCTGAGCCTCCAGTCGAGTACAACTGAATCGATGTACCACCCCATGACAACGATGTCCAACGCATGGCGATTTTCTCAGCTGAAAAGCAACAAACCTGCTGGAGCTAGCTGACGGCTTGCCAACAGAACGATATGGTGTCGGCTAGTTTGCAGAAAAAATCGGATGAACGCATATCCGAGCATTGGAAACTCAGTGTGCATTGGCTAATTCACAAGAAGGGTGATACTTCAACGAAAAATTGGGCCTTATCAGTGTAGCTTAAGGCCTGGTAGATCCACCATTGAACAGATTTTCTCACTTAGCCAAATTCTGAAAAAGACCCTGACTTTGAAGTAATTAAGGATTTTGTCTAACTAGTATCCAGCTTTAACACAGATGCTACTTTGAGCACGGTAGGCCATTAAAATGCAAAACCCTTTCTCGACGAACCAAAAATTATGCTCTACGAATCTCTCATCGTATCCGTCTTTTTATTTTTTGTTTTATTCGACCACAATCTATGAACCGAACTGGTGCCGAAGAAGGTGGAATGACGAACTGGACGAGCCTCCAGACATAGTGAAATGCTGCTTTACAAAAATGACATTAAAAAGAGGCATACCTACATACATATTACTTTCCATCACTTTCGCTACATTTAATTTTATCCCAGATTCCACATCATTCGCGCCACTGTACCACTTCGTCATTGTCAACCAAACCGGAATTCTTTACTGTTGGGCAAAAGGAATACAAACGAGTGCATGAACTTGTTGTGGCCGCACTTGTACCTCTGATTAGAGTCGGTTTTGTTGTTTAATGCTTTATTTAATGTTTTTCTTGTTCAGCAAACAGGCTACCAGCGTTAAACTATTTGTGTGATAAGAGTGCTCTATTACTGAGTAAATACTCTCGACGGGTAGAGTGAGAGACAGGTGAAGTGTCGATAAATTACAGAAAAAAAATCGATACCAACTGCTCAAATGTTGCACAATAGAAGGCTTTCGCTTTCATTCGCATGCGTTTTTTATCATGTTATTTTTATTTTGTTGCATTGCATGTACATAGTCTTTTATTGAGATGAGCAGAAAAATGCAGTGAGCATTACAGTTGGGACAGGGTAGATACAAATAACTTGCAAAGCATTGTAACAGATCAGATACAGTATTTACTTATAACAGAGAATCAGTAACTGTTACTATGGCAGTATGCAATTAGGTATATTAGACGACCGTTAAGTAAAGTGTATTTGTAAATACATATGTATGTAGATTTGTTCGCAGAACCATTTCGCGACAGTAGTGGACAAGACAAAAGCTTTTCGTTGGAGAATTTTTAATTCAGCCAGCTATCTTGGAAGAACTTAACTGTCTTTCGAAGGACTAGTTGAAAGATCTGCTAACGAGGGAGTCCTAGCGTTATTCTGTTCACCTATTAGCAAACATTTTTTATTTAATTAAATTCAATTCAAAAATATATATATGTACATATTTTTGTTTTTAAAGCAATAAAAAATAATAAATTTTTTAACAATAAAATCTAAAAGTTACTTTATAAAAATTAAAACTTAAATTAAAAAGAAAATAAAAAAGTAAATTAAAACCACTAACAATAATATTTTTCTATTTTAAACAATAAATCTATAAGTTTTGAAAATAAATGTCAAAATTAAAAGAACATTAAGTTTAAAAAAGACCTACGAATTACATTAAAATATAATAAAATAAGATCCTGAAAATTAAATTAAATTAAAAAATATATATATTTTTCTTTTTAAAAGAATAACATCTAGAAATCAAAAGAAAATAGAATTAAAAAAGAAACAAATTTGAATTAAAACAGAAAAAATTATAATATGAGTTTCTAAAAATTAAATTAAATTATAAATTTAAAGAAAATGAAACTAACTAAAGAAAACCAAATTAATTAAAAAAAAAGAAAAACGAATAAATTAGGTTTCTAAAAATTTAATGAAATTAAAAAAAAACATTTTTCTTTTTTTAAAAATAATTCTTAAAATGAAACGAGAATGAAATAAAAAAATATTTAAAAAAAAGAATGACATCAAAAAATTAAATGAAAATTAAATTAAGAAAGAAACAATATTAAATTAAAACTGCAAAGAAAACATGTAAAGCAAACAAAGCAGCGCTGTTCTGACAACAAGTTGGCTGTAGTGACTGTTGCTGGCATGCAATGTCGACTAAGCAGAGCAGAGGTCGATTTAACAGTGAGTATGTTAATGCAAACTGCATTAGTTGGTGTAGCAGCCATTCACATGATAACAGCGCACTGTTATACATAGGCGGCATGCAGTAATCATGTTAACGTATGCAAAAAAACAATTGCTTATGCAGCAATTATTGACCATGATTTTTTAATTTTTTTAGGGAAAATTTAAAATATTTTCGCGAAGTAATCTGAGAGAAGTATATCTGAGATCTAAAACGTGATTTGATTTCATGTTAATTAGTATTTAATTTTTAATTAAAAGTATCGAAGAAACTAATATGAACTATTCATGTGAGAGTTCAATGTTCACTATATTCATAATATGTATGAGTTTTCAAAGCTTATTATGATTACACATTACAGCTATATAAGCTCTTTGCGCATAAAGCCACAGTTCAATAAATGTTAAAGTGGTTGACCTAGATTGTTATGTACGAATATATGTTAGTATTTATATATGTAAGTATATTAATTTGCATATGAAGTGGCATACCTACTACATTTTCTGTATGTATACCCATATAATTTAAATTATTTCACTACATAGTTGGTTGATTATTGGCGGATATGCTGGTGGCTTTTCTGGATTTGCAATTTAACTATGGAAATTTGATTGCATGCCTCTCGCATGTTGACACATACGTACATATCTAGATACGAGTACATAAATACATATTTAAATATTTACATATAAGAATGTACGTATGTGGGTACTTTTGCTGGCTTTTATTAATTGTATTAATTGCTCAGTGGTTTAAGCTCGGCTTTTGTTGTTAAAATATTTATATACGAGCATTGCACATTATTATACTCAATATGAATATGTGGGTGACTAAAGTGGACAAGTTGGTGAATTTTAAGCAACAAATTTAAAAGCTCGATTTATTTTTGAATTTAGCAGTAAGTGAATCAGAAGCACACCAGAATAGAATTGTATGGTTAAATACAATTTTTTAAAATCTCTGTCAATAGTTTCAAACCAATTGCTTAGTAACCCTTCATTTTATTTCTTACTACCTTTTTTAGATTTTGGTCGTAAACGGCCGGCTAGTAGCAGTGGAGAGGAGAGACAACCAGGTTATTGCCTTCGCGGATGATTTTGCACTTTTAGTGAGGAGCCAGTGGAACTTGGGCCTACTAACAAAGTAGTCTACGAAGAATGGACTCACTGTAAAGACTTATAAAACGGAACTCGCCTTTGTCACCAGGGAATATACGCGATTCCTGCATCATTTGGGAGTTTTTTCCTGGCGATTTGCCACAGAGTCAAGCGCTTGGATTTAATTCTAGACAGTAAGCTGTCGGGGAGTCCTCACATTGAGGAACGAAAAAGGCATTAAGGAGTCAATTCATAAGAGATGGCGGCTCTTACCCAATGAAATTCCCTAGCTCTATGAAATTATACTGAAGCCAATAATATTTTATGAAGTCATAGCCTGCTCGAATGTCCAATAGAGGACTATGTTAGTCCTCTGCTCAGTGTCACGTCTGCTGCGAAAACGGTGAGGTTGGATCACTTTAAACTTCAGCTTTTAAAACACTGCATTCTAAACATCTTGGATCACACTTCTTTTTAACAACACAGAAGGGGTCTTCGCTCAGCGCTCGCTGAGCTGACGAAACGCCCATCTGTCCAGCAGCAGACCGCATGAGTTCAGATGAACTCCCAGACCTTCTCTATCCGGAAGTAATTCCTTAAGAGTTCCCTGTCTTGCCAGTTCATCGGCCATGAAGTTTCCAGCGATTTCGCTGTGACCTGGAACCCAATTAAGCTTAATAGGGAGTAATCAGTTGCGGTCTATAAAGTAGTCAAACACTCTTTCACCGTTCTTGAACGCAGCGTCAAGGAGCCAAGAACCTTGATAGCTACTTGACTGTTGAAATAAATATTCACCTCCTTAAGAGTGAAATTAGTGTGCGATCAAAAAATTAAATTAGGCCGCCGAAGAAATAAGAAAATGAGAGAAAAATAAGAGAAAATTTTAACTCAGAGGCTTTCGGCAGCGCGTATAAAAAATAACCTTCATCAGTGCAACTCCGGCTACGTTGATTACACTCACCTATACAAATTCCACTGAAAGAGCTTGGGCAGATGTTGAGACGATAACCGCATGAAGTCCAACCCGACATTAGTCAGCAGTGATTTTATTAGTTTTAAGGGCTCCGTACACTGCTTACGGCTTATCCGTTCCAAAAGTAACCTAGCCTCCTAACTTATTAAGATTTTCAACCAGCTGTTGCTGGCCTTACTTAGAGCCGATCTCTTAGGAAGCTGAGTACAAATAGCCAAAGGAAGTCCCACACTTATGTAGATCGCTCGCCACGGCTCAGGAGTTTTTTATATGTCTCTAGGCTAGGTAAGGTTAAAGTAGCTGCTTGTGTCCAATGTAGGAAAGAGGTACACTGCGGTACCAATTAAGAGTTATTTTTCGATCTCGTCTGTTCACCTAGAAGCAGCTCCAGTTGATTAGGTCAATATAGCGCAAGAACCTGCTTTTCTGAGATATGACATCCCGACAAAGAGGTGGTGGTTAAATAAGCGTATGCTTTCTCACGATAAGGCCGGATAGTAATAGGCGTAGTGTTACACACTTTCAATTTCTTCCTCGTCGCGGTTGCTTCGGCTGAAGTCATTGGTTGGCAAGCCTTCTCATCAAACAGTTATAATTCCGATCACTTGCCTTAGTAGAGGACGTTCTAACCGATTGAGTGCTTCGGATTTGTTATTGTCGGGGCTGGTCCAGATTTTTCGAGCCGTCCCACATGTGGGTTCCTTCTCGACGAAGTGTATTTTAAGCCATCTTTTGCACGTAGATAGCGGTATGTCCATATCGTGATAAGAGCTAACGTCAAGCAGGATGGTTATTTATACGTCTATCTATCTTTGGAAAACTGAATCTCATGGGACGAAGGTAGGAGCCACTGTCTTTACATTTTTCGTTATATCGTCAGCACTTGAAGTCGGATTTTAACGTGTGATAAATCGATGTTCTTGTCTTGAGCTGACATTGTTTTTGTGCTAAAGTTCATTGACCTCAAGTACCATGTTTTGGTACCTGCCTAACAGAAATCAGTAACTAACGAACCACCTTAATGTTTGTAAATTAAAGCTTCCCAAAAATCATTAACCTTTTGATTAGTCCGAAAGAACTACATAAAAATTTATAATTTTTTCTCCCGAATGCAAATAAGTAAAATGTAAAAAGGCGTACACCAAGTACAGCCAAAAAAAATACAACAATACTATAGACTCAGGGGCGTACGACAAATTTTTTTGTGTGTTTGTAAGAGAAGTTCTGCCCAGAAATACTTATTTTCCATTCTTTCCGACAACACAGAAAGGAGAGTTTTACTTAGTAAGGGTTATAATCCCTAAGCGCGCCTGATTATGCCAATAGAACTACATACACTAAAAATTTAAAAATACATACATGTGATTGGTAATTAAATTGACGGACCATAAAAAACATTAAAAAGTAAAGAAATGCCTCGCAGCTATGACTTTAAGGAATGTGTGATTAAATTGGCATTTTAAGAGCTTCAAAGTTGTTGCAAATTATTTACATGTATGTATTTGTAGAGGTGCAAAACTATCGATAGTCAGACCATCGATAGTTTTCGATATTATTTTCAAAACTATCGATATATCGTCGATAGTATCGTATTTATATGGTTTTGGCTCAATTTTCGTATGAAGATTTCCTTAAGAATATATTTCGAAACTACGTTTGGATATTCTTGTAAACTACTCTACACTTTTTTTAATTGTTTAACCGTTAAGTTAGAAGTAAAGTTATTGAAAATTTGAAATGAATTGAAATGGAAAAAAATTGGGCATACTGAAATTTTATATTTGTGGTTTTAGATATCCTCCGTCATATATAAGGCATTCGTCAAGTAAATTTCAATTTTAGAAGAAGAACCCATTTTTTATCTGAGAAGTAATGGTTTTTATTTACCTTTTCTTAAATAGTAAATAGTGGTGCGTAGATAATATTGAAAGTTTTCGTATAAATTAATTCGTATCAGTTTTTTAGCGGTATTTTAAGAGATGCAAGGTTTTCCGTCGTTTTCGAAATTTGACATTACTCTTTTAAAAAAGTAGCAACCAAATTTTTAGTTCAACTTGGATGTTTAAGAGAAATGAAAAGAAAAGAAGAAATAAAACTAAAATAAATACTGAATCACATGTCTGTCGGACTATCGATAGGACCAAAAAACAATCGATAGTAGGGAAAAATAAAAAACATCGATACTATCGATAGCGCCATCGATAGTTTTGCACATGTATGTATTTGTATAGTATGAACAGCCATGTAGTAAGTAGTTTGCTTTTATGATTTAAATATCGTTTTGTTATTTAAAATGACCACAACGAATGCTTAAACAAACATAAATCTACCATGAAAAGTGCAATTAATTTGCGAAAAGGAAGTAAAATTCAAATCAAACTCGAAGCTGACGATTAAGTTGAATTCCTCGAAGAGGAAAAGCATACATATATTTTTTTCCATGAAAATGAAATCACTTTTGAATGTCTTCCTTTTACTCAACGTTTGATGAAACAATTTCAGCCACTTTTACCCATTTTCAACTCGATTGTTAATTGTTGTTGCTTTATCTTATACTAGTTACATATTCCCTTTTTCATTCACCGTCAATTGAATGGCTAAACAATTGCATTATATAACAACTATAAAATAAAGTAAAAACTGGTCGAATGTCCGCTGAATGCAAGTAGTGGAAATTATTTAGAAAAACTGGCACATTTTAAGGCAAGTAGGTGGAGCGCAAAATGCCAGTGAGACAGCGAGTCAGCGGCAGTGAGACATTATTGCGGAAGCGGCTGCTTAAAGACATAAACAGGGTGTGGCTGGTGGCAGCCATGCGGGGTGGCAGGCAAGTAGCGTTTGTAGGCAATGAGCTGGTCAGTGCAGCTTAAGTGGCGGCATTAATGGGAGAATTGCATTGGTCGAACTGTCGGTTGGTTGGTCGATCGCATTTTATCAACTGGAAAGTTGTAAGTAAGTCAAAAGAGCTACCGATTTACTAGTCAGCATTTCCTTCCGCTTTGCCTTTAGTGGAACAGAAAAATTAGTGGGAAATAAATTTTTAACGTATATTAAAATTCATTAAAATATAGTGCGCCTGGAATGTGGCAAGCTATTTACGGGTATTCGCAACTTTGGCAATAATACGGGCACTAAAATATGCGGCAGCCGGAAATTGTAACGGGTTAATAATTTTTACTTTTTTTTTTTGGAAAATTACATATTTATTTTCAGAAATTTCACATTGACAATTCATACAGCCCCCACTCTTTTGCTGAATAATAAAGCGTCTTTAGGCATCGTTGGCAAGATCGATGTAGTAAGGAATGTGGTCAGACCTAGCGGAAGATTTAGCTGCCATAGGATTTGGATATTTTAGTTTTATTGAAGGCTACGGCTTTGTCCCTAGTAACGCTGCCTGACTAGACTGCCACCAATCAGCACTTTTTCACTCACAACCGCTCGAGAGATGAGTAGGAGGCAGGTAGTAGTTGGTAGGCCGTATCGGTGAACATTTCCACGGATTAAATAGCTGAGGCTTGACGGCAGGGTTGGAGGAGCGGTATTTTGTAAAAACTATCCATCAGCCTCGAAACGAACAAAAGCGAACTACAAGTGAACTCCTCTTGGACAGATGCAGCTCTTGGCAGTTCAGGGAGCGCTGGTCGAAAACCAGGACGTGCACATCCACGAGGCCTTTGTGGCCGAAAGTGGGCAGGACGCGGGCAACCGCGCAATGACGCAACTGTCAATTCTGTTGGAGTTTTTAAGAGAATATTTTCCGATTAGAATTCACACAGTGAGACAACATGACACCATATTCTCACCCTCTTGGCTGCCTAGCTTTTTTACAGTTGCGGTCTAAGCCCCTTGAGTCACTCTTTATAACCAACTCTGAGAAACTCTGCGGAGCTGACAACTTCTGCCCGCAAAGCTTGGTTCTCGGTATAAAGAGTTACTAATCAGAGTGATATCACACACGACTGATGTTTATGGTCCAGGTGAGTAAATGCTGGGGAAAACCAATTTAACCTCACCTAACTGATCCACGGCATCGTTATAGCATTATCGACTGCCTCTGCAGGTCCGCTCGAAGGCGATTCTCGCTTCGTAAGTAAGTTCTACAAAGGGGTTATTCTCTTCTGTGTTTCAAGTCTTCTTGTTCCGGTGAAATTTTTACCCACAAACGAGACCCATATTCAGGCTCGCAGGCAACAACTTCGCCACCCAAGCCTTCTTGTATAGCTTGTCGGTGCAGTTGAGAAGCTGAATTCATTCTTATAGGCTCTGCACTATTGATCAAAATATACTTTATGTTATCAGGAAAAATAAACGCGTCTGCATTCGGCAGCCCTGATGCAGGCTGAGTAGGGGTGGTAACTGTAAGCGCATACATCCTGGACTGATTTTGCAGAGCCTTGTTGATATCGTTGTCTGTGCGAGGTGAGCGTACCCAGCTAAAAGGCGAGAGATCATTTGTTTTTCGCACTCTAATTTTGTGCTTTTCTCGTGTCAGATCATCTTGTGGCATAATGGGAGTCACGAGGCTTTCCGAGAACGAATTTTTGCATTCTNTGTAAGCGCATACATCCTGGACTGATTTTGCAGAGCCTTGTTGATATCGTGGTCTGTGCGAGTTGAGCCTACCCAGCTAAAGGCGAGAGATTATTTGTTTTTCGCACTCTAATTTTGTGTTTTTCTCGTGTCAGATCATCTTGTGGCATAGTGGGAGGCATGAGGCTTTCCGAGAAGGACTTTTTGCATTCATATTTGGCCTGTTCACCGACATTTACAAGGCTGCGGCACACAGGTGGCTCATCTGCATCTCTTTCACTGGGGCCGACTTACCCTCGAAGGGCCTAAATTTACGCACTAATACAATGCAGTTAATCGGAAAGGAATTTTGGCGACGCCTTTTTTTAGATAAAACTCAAACTTAAGACTTAACATTGCACACCTATACCATGCACGCCTGTGTCGCTTACATTTACTAGAAACGCTGCTGATGTTTAATTATAATTTATTTATTTGAGTTAGTGAAAGCCCTTTTGCCTATTTACTACGATTGTGGTTTAGCAGTGCTAGTAATGGATGTGGCAATCAGACAATCTACCTTTCCCTTTCCTACCCATTGAGACGAGTTTAATTTAGTGCTGCTATGCAGTAGCTCACCACTTTGAGGTAAATTGTTTTGGGTCATTTTTTGTAGGCGACCTCTTTGATTGTTTGCTTTTACTTACAATTATTTTGGTTTTCGATTAATTCGCCTTTGGTTTGCTATGTGCAATTACTTTTGTTGCCTTACTTGTTGTTGTTAATGTTGTTGCGCTACTTCTAGTAAATTACCTCTCTACCACCAACTCGGACAGCNCCTTTGGTTTGCTATGTGCAATTACTTTTGTTGCCTTACTTGTTGTTGTTAATGTTGTTGTGCTACTTTTAGTAAATTACCGCTCTACCAGCAACTCGGACAGAGATTGCAATTTCAACTCAACAACTGCTGCTGCTCTGGCTGCTACACAACTATTGCTGCATTTTAACAATCAGCCACTCAGTTGCGGCTCAAACACCTGTTGCTTGTAATTCCACGATTGCACCACAATTGGCGCATAGGTTAATGCGGTTGCAAGGAATTTGTTGATGAAGTTACAACAATAAAGGTTTTTTTGGTAAGAGAATGCTATAAGCGCTATTAATAGAAACTTGTTGAAAGTGTTTGAATGGTTTTAAAATTAAATAAATGCAAAGCTCAGTTGGGGGTATTTAAATATATATTTTTCTTCTTATGTAAAAATATTAAGAAGAGTGAGAAATGGATGATAATTCGCCGCATAGCTTTAATATTTATTAATTATACTCAAATAAGCTGTTTGATAAAAACAAGTTGTAATTTCTTACCGTTTCCGTAAAACGAAGGAATGGGTTTCACTATGAAACAATAATATATTTTTTCACACACTGGTTAATAATTGCGGAGAAATAATCCTATAGACCATCTAGACTCATATAGACCCCGGCATACTTGGGCAATATTGGCAAGTTATTCGTGAAGATCTTGAGGTCTTGGTCGACTGCCTGAGATATTTCCAAAAGGCAGCAAAGCTCTCGAAGTGTAAGCAAGATAACGATAAGTACTATCCAGGAGGTGCCCATAGCGTGCAAATGGGATGGATCGGGAAAACCATTTTTCACATCCCATTTTTATACAACTAATTTGCCACACTTGACGTCTTTAACTCGATCAATGGTGACTATTTTAGGGACTGCGTCATCACCTGCAATCACCAAGGAAAGATACATTTAAACGACTTTGAAATAGCTTCGGCAATAGAGCAACTATTATGCGCGTCATGAGGAGCTGATTACATGGCGCCTAAGCCAGATAGTGCATCAAATCCTGTAGAAGCGTCCATGAATAAGGTCTTTTCGTATAAAAAGCAGCATACTGGCGGCCACGATAACAATGTGGTTTGAGCATCAGGTCTAAAAGGACGGACCTAATTCATTAGTACAGCGGAAAAGAACTAAACTCCGAATCAGATGTTTTGTCGTAAGATATGAGAGCAAAAGAGATTTGCGGCTGTAGTGATCATTTCATGAGTCTTCAGGCCTAGAAACGAAGAATAAAGATACAGAATCAATAGCTATCAAAGCGGATATAGCAGAAATAGCTGCTGTTGAATTCCAGGTACGCCGGATATCAAGGCTAACTCCACAACTCGACAGCTGGCCAAGATAGGGTAAGATAGTCCGAAGGATTTTAGGTAGGCTTTAGCCAGTGCCGCTTGGGATGGTACAACGGGTGGGAGGGATGCATGAAGATCTACATATATGGTATTGAAATACTGAGCAGCTAGAAAATCGGAAATAAACGGCTGGTAATCAATATCAAAGCTCCTAGGTTTATCAAATGGCAAATTAGCTTCACTTTTGCAGGCCTGAAACAGATTAGGCATGCCGCTCGATATCTACAAGCTTTTTCGAAGGGATCTGTCTATTAAATTACCAAAGGAGAGGTGGGCTAGTCTCACCACTTGTAACAATATGAAGGGTCTCATCATGCTGAGCACAGAAAGCCACGCGGAGAGATTACAGGTTCCACATAAATACTGNCTCGATATCTACAAGCTTTTTCGAAGGGATCTGTCTATTAAATTACCAAAAGATAGGTGGGCTAGTCTCACCACTTGTAAAAATATGAAGGGTCTCATCATGCTGAGCACAGAAAGCCACGCGGAGAGATTACAGGTTCCACATAAATACTTCAACAGAGGCTGCAGAAATGAAGAAGAGCCAGAAACCTGTTATGCGAATGCCCCGCACTTTGTAGAAGCAGACGAAATTTTATGGGTTCAGGATTCTTTGAAGACCTAACGACATAGCCGAGGTAGGCATAAGGCAACTTTTGGGTTTCGCGAAATCCACACGATGGCTTGAATAGGAAGGTTCTAGCGATCCGCATGGCATCACACCAGCCCACAACCTAAGGGCCTATGTGTGCTAATGGGGTCAGAGGCAGCCACATCAACCTAACCTAACCTATCAATGACACTAGCACAGCTTCTTTTTCAAAAAATCTTATATATTTTAATAATTTGAGAGTGGGGTTTGTGATATTAAAAAGAAACAAACAGATCAAATTTTGGAATTTGATATCAGATTCGGATTTTCTGATCAGAAATCTATAAGATTTTGTAAGTTTCATTTACGGGAGTAAATAATAAAAAACTGCGTTGTGGACTTTATTTGAATCATTTGAAAAGCTTTATTGAATCGGCTTTCATTGGCGATCTTAAATATTCTAAACATCATCGAAAGTTTATTGTTTTAAGTACATATTAGAGGGCTGCATGAACTCATTCAAAGTCCTAGCAGAATAGAACACAGAACAGAGTAGATTTGAATATCTTCCTTCGCATACAAAACACTCAGCGTTTGGAATTCTGTAAGCTATGAATATATTTGTTTTAAATTTTCCACCTTGAAATGAAGGAATGTGAATGAATGAATGATAAACATTCAAATCATTCAAACTCATTTCGGTAAACGTTTTTTTCTACAAACAAGTTTGTTCGCATTGTAATAGGTACATAAAAAAATATTTTTGGATATTCATACAAAAAGTTGTCATTTATTTCAATTCAATTTATTTTCACTTTGTTTGAATATTGTAATGCCGACACAAAACAGATATTCAGAGATACTCAGTCAAATTCAAAAAAATCTGAAGCCCAAATCATTCATTGGTTTTGCATATGAATAATTCATAAGCCATTTTGAATGAATTCATGCAGCCCTCTAGTACATATGTGCTTACTTTTTCCTTATATTTTCATGAGCAAATTTATTAATTGCTCTCATAAATTTCACTTACGTCTGATTTAATTTTCTCTAAAATTCATTTATCTTACCTTTACTTATGTATTTATGTATATCAGGGTGGTCCTTAATTTTGTTATACATACCAAATAAAGTCATCTGGGCCGATAACCGGGCTTGAAAAAATTTAAATAAAATTATCGCAAAAATTCGACAAAAATTTGAATTCATATCTGAAATTAAACATATTTTTGAAACTTATTCATATAAATTCGTAATCTCACAGCGAATTTTCGCGATTAAAAAATATCAATTTTTTTCAAAGCATGGTAGGGTTTTGTTCTACATACAAACTAAAAACTCTATGAAAATTTCAAAATTAAAAAAAAACAAGTAAGAGCAGCGATGTCTTCGGCTATGCCGAAGGCTTCATACCTTTCATGAACATCTGCAAATTTTACTTTGACAGATTACTGCTTTTGAATACATCTGCATACATCGATAGAGGAGTTACATACTTATATAAAAAATCGCATCTAAACAATCAGAGGTATGGAAGATATACTTTATATGGCACCAATCTAAGTGATTTTCACTGCTATGTGATCGGTATGTAAACCGGTAACACAATTTATTGGGTTTAGTTTCCTACATAAAGGAGATATATGGCAAAAACTGGTATCTGAACAATCAGTGCTATAGGAGATAAAGCTTATACAGCATAGATTTTGACGATTTTCTCAGTAGACTTTGTATTATTATTTATAAAATATCTTACGAAATTTATCGGTTTTAGCTGTTCAAATAAAGGAGTTTTACAGTAAAATCCCATATCTGAACAATCAGATGTATGGAAGATATATGTTGTAGTCATCCGATCCTTGTTATTTTCACTGTAAGTATTCTGTTAATGATGAGTGAAAATGGTGCGAAATTTCATGTTCCTAGCTGCATAAATGGAGGAGTTATGATAAAAGACCTCATATCTGAACAATCAGTTGTATGGGGGCTGCAGGTTATAGTGACCCGATCTTTGTTATTTTCGCTGTAAGTCTTCTGTTGATAATGAGTGAAAACAGCGCGAAATTTCATGGTCCTAGCTACATAAATGGATGAATTATAACGAAAAATCTCATATCTGAACAATCAGTTGTATGGGAGCTATAGGTTATAGTTACCCGATCTTTTTAATTTTCACTCTAAGTTTTCTGTTGATATGTATTGAAAACAGTGCGGAATTTCATGTTCGTAGCTGCATAAATGGAGAAGTTATAACGAAAAATTTCATATCTGAACAATCAGTTGTATGGGAGCTATATGCTATAGTGGTCCGATTCTTCCGGTTCCGACAAATGATTAATACATTATAAAAATAGACCCACCTACCAAATTTGATACGGATATCTCGAAAACTGAGAGACTAGATTGCATACAAACAGACGGACAGACGGACATGGCTAAATCAACTCAGGTCGACGTTCTGATCATATAAGTGTACATTTTAATGGGTCTATCTCTTTTTGTTCTGGTACTTACAAACATCGGACCAAAGTTATAATACCATTTCATGCACATGAAAGGTATAATAAGGGTCGCTACCAGGTTGGGAAAAATAATTAATTTTTTAGGTTATGAATTTATATGAACAAGTTTCAATAATACGTCAAATTAAATTGATTTTAAGTCAAAATTTTGTCGAATTTTTGGAATTTTTTAACTTTATTTTTTCAAACCCTGATATCGACCACTAAAAATTTGTTTAAAATTTTCTTGTATGCCTTTATTTTGTAGGTAGAACAATATAAAGAGGTGTCCCATACCAAATCTAGATCTTGATATTTTTATACCCGAGCGCACTTGTGCACAAGGGTATTATAACTTTGTTCAGATAACGGTTGTTTGTAACAGGCAAAACGAATCGAGATAGATATAGACAAATGTATACATAAATGATCAGAATGAAAAGAGAAATCGATTAAGCGGTGACTGTCTGTCCGTC
>NW_016159764.1:0-29960 GCF_001687245.7 Rhagoletis zephyria | reverse complement strand
CGATATTTTAGTAACTACTGAAGATTATTCACTCAAAATTGATACTTATAATAATTTTGAGACGAAAAATAAGAATATTATAAATTTTTGAAAAATGGGCGTAGCCACGCCCACTTATGGTTACATGTGTATATCTTGACAACCGCTGCACCGATTTCTTCCAAACTTGGCACAATTGTTGGCTTTGGTACAGCATACCAAATGGCCGATAAATTTAAAAAATCGGACAATAACCACCCCACATTCCATATAAGGGTAATTTAGAGAAATACGAAATCTTCGATAAATCAGTAAATGTTAAGCTAATTTATTCAAAATTGACGCTTGCAACCATCATTTACCAAGAAATACGTTTATGATAAAATTTTGGAAAATGGGCGTAGCACCGCCCACTTATGATCACATATATGTATCTCGGTAACCGTTCTACCAATTTGTACCAAACTCGGTATGGTTATTGTGCTTGCCACATAAAAGCAAAGCGTTGAAAATTGTTGGAATCGGCCTAAAATTACGGTCGCTTTTCATATAACAATAAATTTCATAAATGCTTGAAATTTCAATATTTCGAAATTTAAGGACGCTAACTTACTCAAAATTGATACACCCCGGCTTACCATGTAGCGGTAGCTTGCGGAAAGGTGAAAAACATATATGTACTTATATACGTGCGCCGGGTATTTAATGTTCGGCTCCGCCCGAACTTAAACTCTCTTACTTGTTTAAAACCACCATAATGTATGTTGAAGTTACATATGTATTTTTATTTTTATTACCACTTCGAATTGAATTCAATCGTCAAAGATATTGGCAAATGAAGCGTGAATTATGTGGCACCTTGCCTAACTTGCAACACCAACAACAACCAACAAGAAAAACACACACAAACAACGCACTGCAATCGGCTGACCTGTGGAGAAGATTGCAAGCGCCAGCGCTAGCGCAGGCAGCAGCTGCTATCGATAAAAATTTCTTTCTGTTATTGGATTTTTCGGTTTATTATGAAAATACATACATATGTATGTATGTATGTATGTTTGTACTCGTATTATTTGCGGATCATATTGCTTTTCAATTTTTATTTTTATGGTTGCTTCTGTTGTTTTCGACCAGCGCTGCAATTAAACTTGCGCAATTATTTTGTTGTTGCAAGTTGGCTATTTGATTGCTCCGCTCAGCGTTCGACTGTCAAGCGTTTTTTTTTTAGTTTTTGTTTTACGCTTCTTCCCATTTTTTTGCGTCTATTATTGTTGGGAGTTTTATATTTACTATTGCGTGGTTTTATATCACATACTTATATAACTATTTTGTTTTCGCTGTAATTTTTTTTTATTTCTTGTTATGTATGCTTTTTTGTTTTCCTTTATATAAAATCAGTTCTGTATTGCTGTTGATTGCTTCATGATTCAACTGGGACATTTTGATCCCGCTGGCATGTTGGCATGAAAATGGCGTCATCGTAATCAGCTGTTACATAGCTGATGATTGAAGTTTTGATCGTGTTTTATCTGCTTGATTTTTGTAGTTTTTTTTTAAGTTAAATGAAGCAGCTGCTTCCCTGATCTTAAGAAATACATGCAACAATATGGAATTCAATTCCTCTCTTAATGACAAAACAACAGAAATTAACAAGAATGATAGAATGCAAGATTGCGCCGATCAGAGAGGATTTTTGAGAATAACTTTTGTGTGACGTCACACTGGTGCAATTGCGAGAGAGAAATGCCAAAACGTGAGCAACAATGGAAGAAGAAGAAAGAATTTTGCAAGGAAAACAAGTTGCACCAGTGTGACGTCATGTAAACAACGATTCCGTCAAATTCGTTAAGAGAGGAATAGCGGTCCGAGATCGGCGCAACCTTTGAAGTCTCTCAATCGTGAGAAATTAAGTGAACAATAGGCTTTTAATAAATATTTCGAGTAAAGAGCACTTCTTTTCCAACCAACACTATATCCAAACTGATATAAGTATAGGAAAGACAAGCTCCACAAGCTTTTGTCGCAAGACAACGAGCCAGTTACTCGGAAAAACCTTCAATCAGGCCACTGCGTCTGGTAGCGAAGGATATTCGGAGACCTACAAGCTATCCCTACAAGCTAACCCTACGAGAGTACAAGAAGCTTCTAAGAATGTCGGAAAGAACCAAATGGAAAGACTTCTGCGACGGGGTGGAATTTATCTTAGAGGGAGTCAGGCTACGGAGGATACTCTCAGCGGCTGCCCAGAAAAGTTGCTGCTTGCAAAGACCTGAGGGCTCTTGGACTTAAACCGAGGAAGAATCACTGGTTCTGTTTCTAGGCACACACTTCCCGGGAGCAACGGGCAGCAGGCCAGTGCGGCCACATTTAATTGGAAATCATTCAGTCACTGAAGTTTTCTTCACTAGGGAAAAGGTCGTCTGATCTAACCATAGGGGCGTTTAAGCCTTACAAATCACAAGTTCCGAATAGCATCGCCCCCACACAGCTGCAGCAAACATTACAGCAAAGCTCAGCGTGGCCACACGCAATAATTAAGGGAATATTAGCACTTAATCACATGCCTAGAAGGTGGAGGGAAACGAGATTGGGAGATGGTGAAGGAAAATTCTATGAAAACATAAAACAGAAATCCATTTTTTTCAGGCCCAGTTGATGGAAAGCTGGTAACAGACGTAATGATCTCGACCCAAAAGAAACGATTTTAGTTCTAAATAAAATAAGAATCCGGCTCAAGTCTGTGCTGGATATAAAACTCGCAAAGGAAAGATTGTCTCAGTTACTGTAGGCCTCCCCATTTTTGTCTAAGCTAATCAAGACGCTCGTACCGATTTTGAAAACGTAGTACCCTAGCCTTGAAAGCTAACTCTATTGAAACATTTCCTCCTCCCGGCTATTTTCCGCCAGTAGGTTTCTTATGATCGACTGTTAACTTTACCACCAACTTTCCGACTGCAGTAAACACTCAAATGTCGCATAAAATGTTGATGCTGCAGCAAAAATCACCACCGTTACAGTTACTGTTACAATGCTCTTTGTCTGCTAAGTAAGTAAGACTGCGTGTTGTTGCTATTGATCTCCAGTCTCCGCTGCTGATCTTCATTTGCGAACAACCTGTTGCAAGCTACTACCGGCAATCGATCGCATCGCTCAACCAACCCAAACAGCAAGATAACCAGACATGCAGGCAAGTAACTATCCAGTATGGCGAAAAGTAACAGAGGCAGCATCACCAGCAGCAGCAGTAGGAGCAGCATTTGTTGCATGAAAACGCAAACGTTGTAGCAATTTCACTTTCATTCGCCAAACGCGCGCGTACCACGGCAGACGTGTTTTTCGAATAGCCGTCGCAGCAGCAAAACGCCTTGGAGGCTAAACGATCAGTCGGGACGAAGTGTCGAATTCCTTTACTCACAGNAGTAAACACTCAAATGTCGCATAAAATGTTGATGCTGCAGCAAAAATCACCACCGTTACAGTTACTGTTACAATGCTCTTTGTCTGCTAAGTAAGTAAGACTGCGTGTTGTTGCTATTGATCTCCAGTCTCCGCTGCTGATCTTCATTTGCGAACAACCTGTTGCAAGCTACTACCGGCAATCGATCGCATCGCTCAACCAACCCAAACAGCAAGATAACCAGACATGCAGGCAAGTAACTATCCAGTATGGCGAAAAGTAACAGAGGCAGCATCACCAGCAGCAGCAGTAGGAGCAGCATTTGTTGCATGAAAACGCAAACGTTGTAGCAATTTCACTTTCATTCGCCAAACGCGCGCGTACCACGGCAGACGTGTTTTTCGAATAGCCGTCGCAGCAACAAAACGCCTTGGAGGCTAAACGATCAGTCGGGACGAAGTGTCGAATTCCTTTACTCACAGGCTATTGCAAGAAATTAATTGGAATTTTTGAAAAAAAACAAACAGTGCATTCGAAAAGTCTGTGTGTGCTAAAATAATACTTGATTTCTTAATTTTCTTAATCACAGCTTGCAACCAGCGCTGTGTCAAGCGGAATTTTCGTAATTGCTTGAATCTTCGCCGCGCTTCTTTAATATTTTAATTTGCCACATTGTGTGGCAGCTACATAATTGCTAATTNTCACAGCTTGCAACCAGCGCTGTGTCAAGCGGAATTTTCGTAATTGCTTGCATCTTCGCCGCGCATCTTTAATATTTTAATTTGCCACATTGTGTGGCAGCTACATAATTGCTAATTTTTTTTCGCGCAAAACCCAATTTCATGCACGGTCTTTAAATTACTTTTCCACGGCTATCAAATAAAATATAAAAGAAAACTGAATAAACTTTATTTCGTTCGTGCAACTAATTTGTGAAACTAAGTGAATCTAATTTTGTACGTTTTTTTGTTTTAATTTACCTTTTTGGTGATTACTTGTTTATGTGTGAAACTATTTTGTATAGAAATACGTGTATACTGTGTCTGCCACAATAGCCGTGCAATTGCAGCGAATTACAGTGACATTTTTTTCAAGTGGTTTCACATGCCACCAACAACAATTTACTCATCACTCAGACGCCGTCTTTGAATGGAAATTGAAGGTTGGTGGAAGGTTTTTTTCGTGGTTATGAAAGAAAGTTGCTATTCGCAAATTCTTTTT
This sequence comes from Rhagoletis zephyria, assembly GCF_001687245.7. Classification (NCBI taxonomy): domain Eukaryota; kingdom Metazoa; phylum Arthropoda; class Insecta; order Diptera; family Tephritidae; genus Rhagoletis; species Rhagoletis zephyria. The sequence continues at coordinate 25,363 of NW_016159764.1, read as the reverse complement.
TTTTCAAGCTTCGTATAACTAAGACCATGAAATTGTGTTATGTGGTAAAGAGCTGTTGATGTAGGTATTTTGGTTTGTAGAAAAAGTGATAAAAGTATTCATATAACAACGAAAGAAGAAGAAAATGTGATAAACCCTGAAAAGACACTATTCAAATGACACAAGAGGTACTAGACATTCGAAAATCGTCCTTCGTCATTTGGAGGCGCACCATATATAAACTCAAAATAACCAACGAAATAAAAAAAAAACTTCTCTGTTACTCTAATAGAAATACTTGTTCACTTTATAAGATGGAGTGGACGAGTAGTTAGAATGCGTACTATGACTCGCCAGGACCCAGTTTCAGCTCCTGACTAGACCAAACTTAAAAAAAATATTTTTTCAATACCGCTCGGTAGCCGATGAAATCTAATTTTCTGTCATTACGAGGCTTTTTATAAGAAGCCATTTGCAGTTCAAAAAGCAGTGCTAGAAATCCAATTAAACACCCTAGTTCCTTTAAGTAATTAATAAAAGCAATTTTTGTCCAAACAGCTCATTTTAAATTTGCCTACTAAATTTTGGTAGCTTCACAGGTAGGAAGTGACTTGTTCTTCGGTCTTGATGAAGATCTGCTCTAGAAAGTATTTTACTCTAATCGAACTATGGTAACTTGACCGAGCGGCGTTGCCCAGCACTAACGGCGGTTGGTCTAGATCACTCATGGGCAAAGCTCACTTAAGCTTTCTATACATTTTGTATAGGCGTGAGGAGAGTAAAAGCTCTCTCTGCCCATCGCTAGTCTAGATATATTCTTCCTGTCATTTTTATTGAAGGGCATACACTCTTACAGACCCTGTAGCTCCTCCCACCTGTAGTTGGACTTGTTTATCTAGTATTTACAGTTACATCATCTGCCATTTTATTGCCATTATCCAGCATCCAGATCAGAGTAACGATGTGGGCATGATTTGGGTTCATTGTTTAAACCTTCTACACCTTTATAAGCTTGATTTAACACTTTTGGAGCCTAAGGCCCACAATACTCCCTAACTATGTATAAAAAAATATCGCAAGGTAGGCACTGGATCGACTTAGAACAGAGTTGATTTAAAGGGTTGACAAATTATTCTGCTGGAAAATTACCTCTACACTCCTATCTCATTGACGCAACGAACTTTCGACACAACAAATTTGCATTTGAGATCCGTTAGTAAAAATAGAGGGTGATTAAATAAGAAAAACTTTTATATATTTTTTTAGTCTGTGTATTCACAATATCCATTAAATGCTCAACACGACTCCTCTGCCTACACAGAATGCGCATATCAATATTTTCCATGACTTTTTTGCATAGTTCGGACTGTATATCATTTAGTATAACGCATATGGTTTCGCTCTTCAGCTCTAAAATTATCTTAGGCTTGTTGACATAGACCATACTTTTGAGGCAGCTCCAAATAAATAAGTCCAGTAGTGTAAAATCTCATGATCTCGGCCGCCATTTGACCTCTTTGTTTCATGAAAAAATGCCTACTGGGTCGTTCGCAATAGGGTCACTGTTTCATGCGCCATTCATGCGATTCAGGCCATAAAAAGTTTATTATCATCACACGGCAGCAATATTTTCGGCTAAACTACTGCGCGAAATGCACTTCTTGCAGAACGATCGTTTTCATAAAACGTTTGGATCACCTTTAGGCATTGTTCAACTGAGCAACGCTCCGTGACTAAGTTTGCCAAAACCTATTGCCAACAATTAATGCTATTGAAATTGGCGATTGTAAACAAATACCCAGAATTAATTAACAGGATAAAAGTTTTCGTTCATTGCCAGAGTACACAAATTTTTCGTGACTCTGGAAAAAGTTGAGATGACTTGGATAGGAAGATGTTTTGCATGACGAACCTTACACTTCGTTGCATTGGACACTGCAGAGCGCAAGTTTTTCTGAAATTCTGGATTGTATAAAGAAAAGGAATTTCTTAGTTTTACCAGGCGATTTAAGCGTTTTTTTTCAATTGAAGTTGGTCGTCGCAGAGCAGCATTTCAAACAATTCAAATTGACTTAAATGTAAATATTTATTCCAACAATAGGCCTTCCTGGGGTCTTTTGGGTACAAGAAATCTGAATCTGCAATTAACTTTTACCAAAAAACGGCCGCTGGGTGCGACTTGGTGCAAAAAAGTTAAGGAACATTGTTTAGAAACATTGTTGTAAAATATTGTTTGCATTTTTCCTTCTTTTTCCTTCCATATTTTTTGCATCATGGCGCACCCGGCTGCCATTTTTGGCAAAAATAAATTGGAAATTCAGATTCATCGGATCCCTAAACGCCTATCCTTATAGGCCCTTTTATGGTATAAATATTCACACTTAAAACTAAAAAAAAGCGCGTCAAATCGACAACCTTGGAAAACTTAGAAATTACTTTTCTAAATACAAACTCTCAGAAAAACTTGGTTTCATCAATTCCACAGAAAACAACTCCAAATGTCGTACAGTGTTATGAATACTCTTACTTGACTCAGTTCTTCGCGCAGAAATCCTAAAAGTTCTAGCATAGCGGAATTATTATTTATTTTTTTTTTAACGGAGAAGGGAGAAAGTAAATTCATGCCCATGAATTCGCTCTAAAAACATAAAAAGTACATAAGTTACTTTTTGCGCAACTTTAAAGAAGCCAGCACAAATTTTCTACACACTAAGACACGCGTTGATAGCATTCTGTTGATTTTTAGTCATTTGGGAGGCTGAGCAGGTTTTACGATTGCTTAAATAACAACGAAAAATTAAATGTTATTTTAAGTTTAACTTAAAACAATAAAATTTATAAGGAAGGGAAAAATCAACAAATCTAAATCACTGGCTTACTTTTTATACCGTAAGACTATGTTCAATCAGCCCAATTCGCTAAGGCAATTAAGCTTTAAATTGCGGCATTGAGTTTGGTGTTCACACACACGTCAGCTGCGCAATTAGCGATACAAAATCAGCGGCTGGATTACCTACAGTGACGTTTGAAAGTAAATTCGGTTTTGCAACTGGTCGATGGGCGGTTCTACATAAAAATTTACGACATTTACTTTTTAGGTACATCAATCTACTTTTAGGTAAAGTTTTCCGTAAATTAGGTACAATTTTATAATTCAATTTTCCATCCCTGATGGAATATTAGCTGTAAAAGAGGGCCAGAAACAAACAGCTGATTGCTCTTTGTTCAATAAATATACCTCCAAATCAAAATTAAACATACCAAGCAGAGTCGCATAGAGAATTTCTGAATTGAAAGGTTTTTAATTTCCAATTAGGTGCCTGTCTGAACATAGTCTAAGGACCGTAAAAAATAGGTAAATGATGGAATACAATTAAATGCAAACAGTCGGTAGTTTTGTTAAGATACCTAAGATGTATCTATTCACTCGCATACAGGTGCTAAAGTACTTCTATTTGTGCTTAATTAGGATAAAAAAAAATATTTATGTTAATTACCATAAAAAATGCACAACGAACGGGAAAGCTCCTCTTCTTTTTTGCAGTCGGTTACATCAACAAATATTTGTGTATGCAAATTCAAGTAGATTTGGTACGTTATATCAGCCCTCCAGTACCTTTTTTAATTAGTAATTCGTAAGTTTATATTTAAATTTATTAAAGTAATTGCTGGAAAGTAAAATAAGTAACCCAAACTATGCACATATAAACCACTCTAAATGCAGACGAAGATATTTTTGTTTATTACATATATTTTTTCTCCCAACTGCTTACCAGCAAACAATGCTTATTTAATACACAAGCAGAAAAAAAACGCAAAATTGCATAATTAAACATTGCATGGCATGGAAGGCATTCGGCTGACGCAAATACCATGACCCATGATGGAGCTGGCTTTTGATGTCATAGCTGTCGCTTGAGCTAAGCAATAACATAGTACTCGTGCAAACAAAGGTATGCACAAACTATGCTTGCATGTACATACATACATACATACGTATAATTGAATGCGTGCCTGCCTTCGTCGGCTTAGTGCAATGACATTTGCGCGACAGATGCNAAGTTCTAGCATAGCGGAATTATTATTTATTTTTTTTTTAACGGAGAAGGGAGAAAGTAAATTCATGCCCATGAATTCGCTCTAAAAACATAAAAAGTACATAAGTTACTTTTTGCGCAACTTTAAAGAAGCCAGCACAAATTTTCTACACACTAAGACACGCGTTGATAGCATTCTGTTGATTTTTAGTCATTTGGGAGGCTGAGCAGGTTTTACGATTGCTTAAATAACAACGAAAAATTAAATGTTATTTTAAGTTTAACTTAAAACAATAAAATTTATAAGGAAGGGAAAAATCAACAAATCTAAATCACTGGCTTACTTTTTATACCGTAAGACTATGTTCAATCAGCCCAATTCGCTAAGGCAATTAAGCTTTAAATTGCGGCATTGAGTTTGGTGTTCACACACACGTCAGCTGCGCAATTAGCGATACAAAATCAGCGGCTGGATTACCTACAGTGACGTTTGAAAGTAAATTCGGTTTTGCAACTGGTCGATGGGCGGTTCTACATAAAAATTTACGACATTTACTTTTTAGGTACATCAATCTACTTTTAGGTAAAGTTTTCCGTAAATTAGGTACAATTTTATAATTCAATTTTCCATCCCTGATGGAATATTAGCTGTAAAAGAGGGCCAGAAACAAACAGCTGATTGCTCTTTGTTCAATAAATATACCTCCAAATCAAAATTAAACATACCAAGCAGAGTCGCATAGAGAATTTCTGAATTGAAAGGTTTTTAATTTCCAATTAGGTGCCTGTCTGAACATAGTCTAAGGACCGTAAAAAATAGGTAAATGATGGAATACAATTAAATGCAAACAGTCGGTAGTTTTGTTAAGATACCTAAGATGTATCTATTCACTCGCATACAGGTGCTAAAGTACTTCTATTTGTGCTTAATTAGGATAAAAAAAAATATTTATGTTAATTACCATAAAAAATGCACAACGAACGGGAAAGCTCCTCTTCTTTTTTGCAGTCGGTTACATCAACAAATATTTGTGTATGCAAATTCAAGTAGATTTGGTACGTTATATCAGCCCTCCAGTACCTTTTTTAATTAGTAATTCGTAAGTTTATATTTAAATTTATTAAAGTAATTGCTGGAAAGTAAAATAAGTAACCCAAACTATGCACATATAAACCACTCTAAATGCAGACGAAGATATTTTTGTTTATTACATATATTTTTTCTCCCAACTGCTTACCAGCAAACAATGCTTATTTAATACACAAGCAGAAAAAAAACGCAAAATTGCATAATTAAACATTGCATGGCATGGAAGGCATTCGGCTGACGCAAATACCATGACCCATGATGGAGCTGGCTTTTGATGTCATAGCTGTCGCTTGAGCTAAGCAATAACATAGTACTCGTGCAAACAAAGGTATGCACAAACTATGCTTGCATGTACATACATACATACATACGTATAATTGAATGCGTGCCTGCCTTCGTCGGCTTAGTGCAATGACATTTGCGCGACAGATGCGCCAAAGTTGGCAAATACGTCTACAATAAAAGTCACAAAAAGTCGTCGAAGACAAGCGCAATGTTAACAATAGCAAAAACAACAATTGGAAACTATGTATGTATGTAGATATGTACTTGTATATTAATGGTAATTATAAACCAATTCAGGGTTATTCTAAAGGAATAAAAACGGCTTTTGACGTTGATAAGAAAATATAAATTTATGTACTTAAATGTGTAGAAACTTTTCTAAGCTGACTGTGGAATAACCAACCAGCTCGCCACCAAAAAAATTGCTAAGCGTTTGGCCAAGCAACTCTTCCAATTTGTGGTCTGCGGCAATGCACAGTGGTTCAAAACTGAAATTGACTGTTCATAATTCAGTGGAGCCTTCATTTTTCAACCAATTTGATACATTTTTTAATGAAAACTTATGCAATTGACAATAGACCAACTGAGTCCGATTTTTTAATTTTTAATTATTTACATATATAAAATTTAGTGCAAGGTGCAGAAAAAAGAGAAATTTTGAAGAAACTCGATTCTCCTATTGCAGTCAATAAATTTTACATAAAACAAACTAGTTGAAAGCTATTGTAGAGTTCCCACAAAATGGAAAAATAAAATACAATTCACATGCAAAATTTAAAATTTTATAAAAAAGAAGTTCAAGTTGCAAGGGGCTAAGAGTACACGTTGATTTTTAACAATTTTTTTGCAAAAAATTTCGAGCACATCAGCATGCTAAGTGGAATATAAAAGCGAACTATGTGTCTCGTGTCTTATTATATTTATTAATAAAAAATATTTTTTTTATAATATTTAAATTTTGTTTAATATTTTTGATTTTGGGGGAAATTTAGATACAATCGGTTTTCACTGCTTTGTACTATGTAATATTTGTTAACGGGAACATAACTCACTCAGAAAACTGTCCTTGCCTACCGAGGGCTGACAGCTATTAAACAAAATTTTTCAAGCATTTTTCTCGACCGAATTAATTTTTTGAGCATTGGGTACGGGTATCTCATTCTTGGTCAAACCAGCAATTAGTTCACATTTAATACTATCTATGTATAAATCGACTCCAAACATAATGTGGGTACATTAAGGTGAGTACTAAAATTTTTTGAGCCGAAATCACAGCATTGAATTATTTTGGTAGCTACATATATTTTCCACCACACAGGTGGTATCACTGTTTATCTCAGTCAGAAAGGGCTATCTATTTCAAAGTATACCGTGTCAAAGGCGATGATGACTTACGTTAGTGTCAACTTGTGTGCACCACTTAGGATCCGACAATCCTTTGTTTTCAATTTTTCATTTTGAGCTTAAAAAGGCAAGAAAATATGCTCGATCGAAGAGCTGGCCTACCTACTAAGATGCCGGGATATGTATATCCTAGTCGGAAATAACTTCTAGTTTTGCCTATTTCCAGCAGGTTAGCTTAAGAGTAATTGTTGTAAGCCAACCTCTAGTTTCAGCATTTTTTCAGACGACAGTCATCAATTGATCGTAACAATACCATTTAGTTGCTTCTTACCTCCCGCAGGATGATATTTTGTTTGCCTCTCTTTTTTTGCCACGAACGTGACAGAAAGAGGACAGTCTTGGGGGATTGTGCTCCGCCTAAATGTTGGAGTTGTATAGCGAGAGTAGGCACCTACGAGTACATTCCCTTCTGAGCATTAGTTTTCCATACCAGTTTCAGGATTGTAAACTTCCAAGCCCCATCTTGTGGAGTACACGACTATTTACCAATCAAACTGGGCTATTTTTCTAGCCGATCACTCCCTTCATGGAGGCCCCCCGGCATAACATAGTCACTTGAGTTGATTTGTAGCCGCTTGCATGCCTTCAAACGTCTGCATCAATCCCTGTTCGGCAGAGATGCGCGGCAATTTTGCTCATACGAGTATTTCAGCAAAATATCTGACAGCTTTCTGTGAGAATATCACCAGAAACGTGACTACGCTAGGTTTAGTGTTATCCACATCGCGTATTCCCTTGGTAATCCTAAGAAATAGTTGGTATTAGTTTTTGAGCCTTTCAGTTTTACCTGGGGTAAATTGAATGCGGTTCAAAAGGCGACAGGGACTATTAAAAATGCATACTGCCAAGTATTCGAATCCGAATGATTTGCTTTTCGAATCGCAATAGAGAGTAGACCCCCTGTCCTTGTATTATTTTCTCCAGTTAAGCAACTATGAATATTAGAAAAAATAGGACATCCGAAACATTGCTCGATGGTATCCTAAAGATACTGATAAAAGGTATATCTTTCCAGTAAAAGTAGAACATGCCACTAAAATGGGCCTCCCGTACAATCCTCGGGCGCCGTAGCTTTAATCCCTCATGAAGTACGGACAAAAAATACATGAAACACTAGGCACAATCTTATGCAGATTTCCATAAGTAGATTCATCGACAAGTCCAAACAGTTTGAAGAGACCAACGAATCGTGGCAGCAGATAATGTCAGGGTTCCAGAGATAGCATACTCAAAAGTTACTTATAGCGTTTATTGTGTTTTGGACTAATGCTCATGCAAACACCTCTACCAACCAAACAACCTCGTCTCGTGTAGTTGATTTAGAGCAAACCACCCAAGATTTAGAGCAATTCATTCCCAAAAACTCCGCTGGCGTTATGTCTTACTGTGAACTACTTTTGGATGCCTGTGAAATCCAGTCTGCATTTTTCGATTACTCAACTCAGCCGACCTATCTCAGAAGTTGTGAGAAAGGGATTGGTTGTGGAGTGGTGTATGAGTAAGAGAATTCGCGTCAAACGGTAGTGTGTATTTAGTCTGAAGGCTGATGAAGCTTCTTAAGTTCATCATTTATCGCTTAACAATATTATTCATACTTAATTAAAATTTATAAGTCAAACAAAAAGTTTTAAAATACCTAAAACAAAATATTTAACTAACGACGTAGCTTACGTGCAATATGTCTGACACTAAACCTGCCTGTGTTTGTCTTCCATTAAAACCCCGCCCTATTTTTTATTTTATTCCTACATTTTGTCACGCTTTGTATTAAATAATTCCCTTTCTCTCTCTCTCTCTATGCGTTTTCAATTTCAGCGTTGAAATGTTAACAAAACTGCCGTTACCAGCTGTCATCGGCGTATTTTTACTAACCGCAACAATAGCGGTAACAACAGTAACAGCAACCACAATTACAACAAGAACAGCAGCAACAACTGCAAGAGTAAACAGTATCAACGGTGCTACAACGTCACTGGAAAAAGTAACGGGGGTAACAAGAAGTGCAAATGGCAGTGGAAGTGGAAATGGAAATGGAAGTAGAAATACAAGTACAAGTACAAGTGTAAAAGATGTTCCCGTTGCGGTGCTAGAAGCCAAAAAATCTAACCCGGAAAACGTTGCTGAGTTAGTAGGTGGGCGACCGGCCGAAACGACAACATCACTACTGCCACTACAACCGCCATTGAATTTGACAAGCACCACAACAAGCGTATTCCTCACGCCAACATCTGGCAGCACAGCAACGAAACATCAATTGCCAAACTCGACACTGCCGCAGCAGACACAACAATCAAGGCCGCAGTCGCAGCCGCAGTCGCAGTCCCGTTCTACTCAACCCTCAGCGCGTAAGAATTCAACGCAGCAGGGCTCGGCTAGGCGCTCAACGCAAGTACGCACGTTAAGAAAATCAAATTCCAATGCTGAGGAGGCTAATGTTGTCAAAAATGACAGTAACACATTGCAACATGACAGCACGAAGAAGGTAAGTAAAAAGGGAAGTCGCCGCTGAGTTGGAGATATAGATGATAGATTTTTGCTAGGTGTGAGGTTATATGTAAATGCTTATGTTTACGGTGGTTGGTCTTTTGAGACTTGTAAAATGTTTATGAAGTAAGCATGGGTCAAGTGAGGAGGGGGAAATTTGAAAGTTTTACTTGTATATTAAACCTTAAAAAAATTTGTCTGTCGCAAATTTCTATGTTTCTCTCTATGTTGCTTCAAATATGCGACATCTGTGTATCAGGGCTCTAATATTTTTGTAATATATAGTGGAGAAATATTGGGTGGTGAGAACTCTAAATCTTAAGTATATAAAAATTTATCAAAAATTTCAAGTCCTAAAATATCTCATTTCATCCATAGGCTCGTCCACACATCAGTCAATTGACACCAGCACCCGTAGTCGAGATTCAAATAGAAGAAGATCCCAGAAGAGAGTAAGCATTAATATTTCACCAATTTTTGAATCAAAAAACACCAATCTTAACATACTTTCTTTTTTCTTACTAAAGCGTTGAGTTCCCCGGTCATTTCCTTGAGTCAGCCGGCTACATACAATTTGATGTAAACGATGAAGATGGCAGCGTTAGTGCCGCTACCACACCGACACGAGCCACCCGCATGGATACTGTGAACGAAGTGCTCTCTAATCTTTTTCCTAATGGTTTTACAGACATCTTTCGCTTTAGCTATGCCTCAGAGCAGCCGACGCCAGCGCATGCTGTCGCAACGGATTCAGAAGAGCCGCCTAAGCACACAACAACAACAGCGCCAACGCTTGAGATAAAGTTAACGCCAGCACCCAGCAGCAGCACCACGACAACGACAACCACAACAACAGCAGCATCGAATACTCCACAACCACGTGAGTCACGTGAGTCACGTGCGCAGACTTTAGTCAGCTATCAGACAAGCGTCTCGAAACAATATCGCCGCAAATCACGTCCAGGACACACTGAAATCGTGGTGGAGAAACTCGAGCTGTTACCACGTGGCACCAGCAGCACTGGTAGCGGCGAATTCAGTGACGGCAGTAATCTGATTACCAAAGATGATTTGCTACGGATCAATCGAGCAGCAGCAGAAGCGCCGGTATTACCGAGCTTGCTGATAAACCCCAGCCCGAAACAAGATAATAAAACAGCGACCGTTGAACAGTCGCCGAATAGGCAGGCGCCCATAATTATACTGAACGATGACGACAGCGGCGACATGGAAGGTATCAGCGCGGAGGATAACCTCATCGCAGAGTCGCAGAATGTTGGACAGCGCTTGTATCAACGGCTGCCGGTTGACGATAAGCCGCATGGCCGCAAGGAGGGTGGACTGAGAGACCGCGCGGCACCCGAGTCGGAGGTGAGCATACAAATAGTGCATGGCGAGTCACCTTACTTGACTGCATCGATAAACGGGCGACCGATTTTTGTACCCGAACAGCAACAGTCAGAGCCACAAGAAAGTGACGGTGAAGTAGCGACATCCCTGAGGGCGTCTGAAGCCGTGCCGCCGGCTCAGCAGCTGGACACCTTCCAGGAACATGCAGAGCAAAGTTTTCGTCACCTGAATCTGGTACACGAAGCGCCTTCAAGGAAGTTCTTGCGGAACTTCAATCCGGTTTTGTCCGCAGGTGCGGGTACATCGACACCTAGAGGTACGTTCCACTACGAAGCGCATGCGCTGCAGCCAAGTTATTACGTACGGGCAGCTGAAGTGCCAGCCAGCAAGCAGGAGGGGCAAGCACCGAAGCAGGGTCGGAAAAGCGGCGGCATTTCAGGCAAAATCCCAGGACAAGCAGAGCCTTCAACTGTTGCCGCCGACCCACCACAGAGTGCTCGCCTTCCGTTGCAGCACTACGACAAGGATGCCGCCCAGCTGCGCTATTTGAAGGAGCAACAATTTTTACAACAACAGCAGCAAATACTGCAACAAAAGCAACAATTCCTCTTGCAACAGCAACAACAAGAACAGCAACGGCAACAACATGAAAGGTTAATAGAGCAACAGGAGGAGTTGCAGCGGCAAGAGAAGCAGCGACAGCAGTATGAGCAGCGGCAACAGCAACAGCAGCAGCAACAACAACGGCAAGCGTCCCAAACTCATCAGCAGCAACAACAAGAACTGCAACAATTCCACAAACAGCTTCAGCAACAATACGAACAGCAACAGCCGCCGTTGCAGCAACAATACGCGCTTTTCCAGCAGCATCCACCACCACATGAGTACAAACAAGAGCGCGAGCATCAACAGCAAGAGCACTACACAAAGCAGCGCCAACAACAACAAAGGGAGGAAAAAGAGAGGGCACGTCAGGAACAACAACGCTACGAAGAGCAAATAAGGCAGCAGCAACAACAAGCGGAACGAGTGAAGCAACAGCAAGTGCAGCAGCAACAACGTGTGGAAGTACAAATACAGCAGCAACAGCTACAAAAACAGCATGAACAGCAGCAGCAACAACGTGTGGAAGCACAAAAACAGCATGAACAGCAGCAGCAGCAACAACAAAAACAACAGCGCCAGCAAAACCAGCAAACCCAGCAACAGCACTACTCAAGTCCTTCTAAGCCACTTGAGCCGGCTTCCACGTCACACGCTCAAGCAGCTAGCGACTCAGAGCCTGCCTCCGCCTCCTTGCAGCATCGAACTTACCAACATCCGCTGGACGCAGCACACCAACAGAGCGCCCCAGCCACGCCCACGCCGCAGAGCGTCGTCTTTGTAACGCTACACACGCCTGCTACGAAAACTTCCCGACCAGCTTTCGCACAGCACTCACCATACGAGTACGTCTCTGAAGCCGCTGGAGCGGTGAAGAAATCTCAGCAACCCCATTCAGCACCACCGACGCCAGCGGCCATAACTAAGCGACCACATGGCGGCTACACCTTTGTCGAAGTGCAAAAGTCGGTGAATATACACAATAAATTGATCACTGAGAGGGATGGAAAGTTGGTGGAGGAGCACGAGACAATTTATCCGCTACCGCAGTACGTAACTCAGCAGCCGCAAGTCACAAAAGTGCAGCAAGTAGCAAAGCCGGCACCGGCACCGCAGCCGCAGCCACAGCTACAGCCACAGTCACAGCCACAGCAACATCAGCCACCAGCGCATGCACACCAACCGGCAGCTTCCCACGCCGAGGTTCCACCCTCCCACTACCCATTGCAATATGCACAACAATTGGCCGTGCTGGAAGAGGGTGTCCACCCAAATGACTACTACTTTGTGTCCAAGGATTACGCGTCGCTCTCAGCCAATCCAATCAACGTACAGCACATCGATGAGTTAGAGCAGCAAGAAGAAGCATCGTCCTACTCACACCTCGAGGCACATCCACAGCAGCAGTACGTGCAGTATGTATCACATTATGTGCAACAACCCGCCGAGCAACCGGTCGCGTCACATCAACCGGTCGAACAACCGCAACATGCGCGTACACAGCCTAGTGAACAGGTGATCCAACAAGTTGCCACAGAGACGCACGAAGAGCACCACCAGCCAGCAGCAGAGAAGGACATCGTCGAAAAGGCAGTCGAACATCAGGTTGAGAAGATCGTGGAACGCCCAGTGCACATACCATACCCGGTGCACGTACAACAGTACATCGACCGCCCCTATCCTGTGCAGGAGATAGTCGAGACGCATATACCCGTGCCCTATCCAGTACCGGAGCCAGTACCCGTGCCCGTGCACGTCGATCGCTACATTGACCGCCCCTACCCAGTGGAGAAGATCGTCGAGAAACGTGTGCCCTACCCTGTAGAGAAGGTTGTCGAAAAGATCGTGGAAAAGGAAATACCCATCGAAGTTGAAAAGATAGTCGAAAAAGTCGTCGACCGTCCAGTGCCCGTACCCATTCGTGTGCCTGTTGCTGTGCCCGTGCCGTATGCGCATCAGCCGCTGCCCGTCGAATACGATGAACAAGCGGAAATTTTCGGAAACTCTCCCTACCAAGCACATCCCAATGCACTTGGCTGGAACGAAGCCACAAGCTTCGCGGACTTTGGTGGCCGCGCACCAACGGTGCAGCAAATACCACCGAAGGTGCTGCAGAACTACTATACGCGCATGTTGAAAAAGTTGCTGCCGAAAGTATTGCCACAGCGAGGCGCGCCCCCTGCGTTAGCAACCACCGCTACAACCGCAGCCTACACCCATACACAGGCGCGGCCTAAAGCACCTGCGGCTAGCAGCACCACAATGACTGCGTCTTTTAAGTCGCCTAAGTCGCAAAAGGCAAACACAGCAAGTGGCACATCGGCTAAGCAACACACCTTCAAGATCGGCGACATGCGCTTCGACTTGAAGCCGCCACCACCACCGCCCACGGGTCCGGAATGGTCGAAGGGTGCGCGCTACATTTACAACACTTTGCCGCACGATCTATCCGTGGCGGACTCGTCTGCTGCGGAGCAGTTGACCGATGCATATTCTGGCCCCTATGTGCCACTCAACGAGCCATATGATGAATTTCAACGTTGGCGTAATGGACACAGTTTGAAGCGAAGTCCACAATTTGGTAGAAATCTGCAAATGGAGTATGGCTTCAAGCCGCCGCTAGTGCCTTCTGTGGAGATCAACGATCAGGGCATACCATTGCATGCGGAAGAAAAGAAGGCGGAGTGAGGAAAGGGAGTTGGAGACTGGAAATTGGATGTTATCCAAAAAAAAAGAACATGGTGCAAGCATGAAAGTAAAGGAACTGCAAAATATACGTATCAACATAAGCTGAAATTTAACATAAAATATTTAAGTTTTATTTAAATGTTTAGTATGATTAACTTATGTATTTAAATACTGTGCCAAAATATTTTTTTTTACTTTAAAGACAGAAACACTATCACGGTGGAGTACGGAGAGTCCCTGGGTTAGGGATTTCCTTATAGAAAAATGGAAGACATTATTTTCTTGATATGCACGGAACCGACACAGTGATTTCTTAGACACGAAGAATTTAACAAAAATGTCAACTTAAAAAAATTACTAATTTTACCTAAGTGCTAAATTTCAAAATAAAAATCGTGTAAACTAAATACTTATGCAATTTTATATTCTCCATAACTGACATTAAACATAACACAAAAAAGGCATAGTCTACATTTGATGAGTGTTCAATAGCTTTCACCAGGACTGAGAGTAGCTGCCGGATCGAATATTTCTATTTTCACAGAAATACAAAAGCATCTTCGGGATATCTAGGACTCAGTGTTGACAGTAAGGTACGTTAAATATGTGTTTTAAAGGAGTTGCCTATACAGTTTTATTGTGACATTTTCCACTTTTCTACCTTGCTTTGGCTCTTAAAGAGATACTTAAAAGGGTTGAATTCAAAGCACCGAAAGCCGAAAAGTGTGGGACCTCTCCTACCGCGGATTGTCTGTTAGTTATTATGTTGCAGACGAGGACCAACCAATCTATTTCCAAGGCATTTGATTTAGATGGAAGTCGTCGGTAGAGCCTTTCACTTAGCGACGGAGGAAGTACTGAAGTTAAACTTTCACCAATTGAGCCGATTCGCCTTCTCTTTGGAGTTCTTGTCTGCCTCCGCAACTATTTCTCTCGCAACTTTATCAGTGGGATATAACCCTGTGATTATCAGCGTCTACAGTATGTAGACCTTTCTTTACGATAGTCTCGTATAGCTGTTTGGGTCTCCGAGCCTTCAGTATTAACCTCGAAAGTGGAGAGTTGAGTCATTATCGCAGACAAGACTTCTTGCAGCATCTTACTGCATGTTTGAGGAATACGAATCCTAAACCAATTAAAGCCTTCATCTTTTTCCGTAATGAGTACTATCTTGGCTGCGTCCGGAGAATCTGAAACTTTCTAATTCTCGGTTGGACAGAGATAGTTGCTAATAATCCCTTCGATGCCTATTTATAAATTTTATAGGTCTTGAATTATTTTTTCCAATTTGCGAAATTTGAAGGGATTCCCAAAGTACAGAAGAATAAAAAAGTAGTGCCTGCTCAATCCAACCTTCCATCGAAATAACTGCTCTTAGGGTGGATTTTATCTTCTTGAAACCAAACTGTTTCCTTAAGAAACCTTCCCTGGATTAGACTAGATTTAGAGGAGAGCGCAGAAACGATATATTGTAACAAACCTCAATTCAACTACAAGTCTTCTTTGATTCAAGTCTGGTCCTAGTGAGGGTTCACAGTGGCACATAATGTGCTCTGCTATTTCGTGTTCTTCATTGCAAAACCTACATTGAGCAGAGCTAACAAATCCTATGTTTGACAAAAACCATCCCTGAGTCTCTTTATACATCCTTTGGCAAAAAAGACAAGCTCAACCGTTTGCGAAATTCAGGGAGCAGAACTTTCACAAAGTGTGCTTTGAGAGATAGTTTCTGTTGTTGATCAGTTAGGCCATATTCGCTATCCTCTAGGTCAACTTCTGGCAGGCCCAGGCACAGCGCAGTTTGCACTGAGGGAATATAAAGCCCAGTATTTTTCGGTTGTCGCACGTCGGAATTAGAGTTCCATTGATGTGTATGTCTTGACGTTGCTTGGCCTCCTACTACGCATTTGCCATAAATACAAAACTATTCTCCAAAAAGAGCGTACTTTTTGTTAGGTGCAAACCTCTTCCTATACGCTAAGTAAACAACATCACCACCAGCAGTTACAGCATCAGCAGCACTGACAACGACGGTGTCCGCGTCGAAGCACGAAAACGGTTATCACGAATGGCAATGACATTTGATTTGCAAACAATGTTCATGTTTTTGAGTGCAGCAACAAGAAGAACATTTTACCCACCGTTTTACTTGGCTACAACCATCTTCTCCGCGACAAACGCAAAATATTTGGCTGAAACTTCTTAGCTTTCCTTCTCGTCCTTCAAAGCTTTTGCACGCCACGGAGGCACTAATACACATGAAAATTTTGGTTTGCGAGCATATGGTGCCATCAAGAGCAGCTGCACGAAGTGAAGGCATGAATGTGTTGAAAAGGTTAAAAAGCAATAAAAGTAAAGTTGCATGTTTTTTTTTTAATTTTGCGTATGTGTCGGTGAGCAGCCATTTGATTTTTTAGATGATACCGTTAGGATACATTTTTTTTTAATAAAAAGGAAGAGTCTTAAGGGAATGGTGATGATTTATGACTTTATTATTAATGGTTTTGTTATGCGTTAAGATTTTCATTTGTTTTTTTTTTTTTTTTTCATCAGCGACCTTAACGACTGTGCCGAAAGGCTCCGAACAAAACTTGAAATGACCGGAAAAACTACGTAAGATTTCGAAAAATCCTCGAGAAATTCCGAAAGATTAAAAAACCGCCGACTCCGTGAAACAAATCACAAAGAATTCGGAAAGGCCCAGTAAAAACCCAAATGATCCAGAAAAATATCTAGAACCTCATCCTCGACAAAACTAACGAACTTTCCGCGAGCATGAGTGCACTCTTATATGCGCTCGTTTTTTCACCGATTTTTGTCGACAAGACGCTACTTCCCGGTTGTCAGTCGAAATTTCCAAATTTGTTTTTGCTTCCTGCGGTTTCGAGTCTAATAGGACCCCATTTTCGGATTACCATTGTTACCATTTTCTACGTGCTGCCAATTTTGGGGCCTGGAGAAAAGTACTACCATCCAAACTGCAACCGTTTCAATGCCTAAACAGTCATTTCTGGACTTTCTTTTTCACATTTATTCCAGAGCGCAAGCTGCTTTTAACTTTCTAAGTTTCAAATGCGTACTTAAGACCGTACCGGAAAAAAAGTTCCACGTCCACTCATGAGAGTCTTAAGTATTTTTGAAAGGCAATTTCCGATTATTTTTTTCGAACTTCTTCGTCATATCTTCGGAATTTACAGCCGGACCATAAAGTATGACATATCGACATTCTTGTCTCGGGGACAAAATTTGTTGTTCCAAAGTTCTTTGGCCTCAAGTACCCTATTCTTAAACTAACCCACAGGCTCTCAGTTCCTACTCGCTAACGTACCCCGCTAATGTCAGTAAATTAGAGCTCACCAAAAGGCATTAAACTTTTGCAGGCGATTTCAGGTGTCAGGATTTGAAGGCGATTTCGACAGTTTGCTTTTAACCGAACATTTTACATTGGGCACGTTCAGAAGGAGCAACAGCTTAGTAACTGTTGCGATTGCACCTTCTGAACGCGTTGTTCTGTACTTCTGATCAACTGAAAAGTTGCGTGTTAGATGATCGTAATATTTTTCTGATCATTTGAGACAACATGTTGGCATGTTACTTTGAGAGTGTAATTTGACAGTTATTGTATCAAGCCGTTCAGAAAACGCATAACGATCACTGATTTTTTTAGCAACGGTTGCACTCAACTGCTGCGCCTTCTGAACCTACCCATTGTTCGACACATCTATGAAATTTACAGTCGAGTCATAAAGAATGATATATCGGAGTTTTTGTCTCGAGGAGACATTTTGTTTTTTGCTTCAAAGTTCGTTGACATCAAATACCGCATTCTGGTACTTACCCTCCAGACGTCAGTTCCTATCGCCCTAATGTCAGTAAATAAAAAGTCACCAAAAATCATTACGCGTTAAAAAAGTTGATTGCCGAACGTAAATATCACCAAGAAATATAAAAAGGGGAATTCATTGCAAAAGTAAATACTTTCGACTCGGGGGTGTACCGCGTATTTTTTATTTGCTGGTAAGGTGGTACGGTCTAATATACTCCAATATCTGTCAATTTTTACTGAACAATATTTTAGCTTTTACTTTTGCCCACCTTTTAGATATCTTACTAAAGAAGAAGCTTTTTTGTTACCATTTATATTATTTTAATTTTTATGTTTTTTTTAACTTTTTTTTTATTTTTCACACTTTTGAATTATATTATCCTTCAACGCCTAACAATTCAAACATGCCTGTACGCCTAAAAGACGACTAACATGTAAGCGAATATGTCATAGCTGCTCAAACAAACGACTTCTCCGCCCATTGCGCAAACCAAAAAAACTCGAACATCTGCTGCCACTTTTCAGTTTACATATTTCTCTTCGAATAAGCCTATAATGAACAAACGAAATGGAGAAATTTCGGGTCTTCTTCCACCTCTCCTTTGAATTACATATGTAAGTGTAAGTGTAAAAAAGGTGAGAATTTATTGGCTGTCATATAAACTTGTAAGGTGTTGCAACTTTTAAGCGACACGCACTTTTTATGTGGCAACATTCTTTGTGCCTTTTTAGTTCGTAAAAACAAGTCAGTTTTTAATCGATTGAAAATAGCCGACACTTTATCCACAAACGGATTTTGATTTCAAGAAAAAAAAACATTTTTATGGACGAAGAAATTGTTTCCAATCAGTTAAAGGCATTTGTGGAAAAAATTCTCGAATAAAGACGCTCTGTGGCTAAGGCTACACTATTCCATGCTAGACCTATCCCAAGTTGAATTCAATTAGGTAGGAAAAAAACTGAAAGCACTCCTCCGTAAGCTGCTTTTGAGAAAATTTTCAAATTACTCTGCGGCATTAGAGCCTGTATACTTCCTAAAATATATCTCAGTAGCTTCTCGTTCGCCCATAAGTGTACCATAACTTCCTCCAATTGAGCGTTGTCTAGTAGAGTGTATGTCTTAGCTAGAATATCACTCCCTTTGCTCTTAAATTTGTAGTTTAAACCCTTGTTCTGTATATGCAGGTATACTCGGGAATATACCAGGGTTGGAAATACGCAGAATCCCTGATTTCATGACTAAAGAGATCTGCTTTGGCAGAAAGTTCCAAGTTATAATCTCCGTTCGCGAAGATTGGGAGAATGGGCTCTCTGCGCTTTATTCCAGATCAATACACAGACGATTTAAGGATGGCGGATAGAGCAGGTGCATCACCAAACTAACAATTCCCATGGGTAAATGACCCACGGATGAAATAGTCGCAAAATTAAACCTTGAAAAGGGTTATGAAGGGCGCCTTTGTAGTTTTCTTTTCAGATAGCCACACATCCGGGCTATAAAATCCAAGCTGGTTAGAGACTGTTTTGACACGCTACAAATTTTGGCAACCAAAAACACAGTAACACTGTGTTGGATTCCAGACCATTGTGGAAACGAACGCAATGAGATCGGCGACGAGGTGGCACGAGAAGGATCGTTAACTGCCTTTTTGGGACCTGAACCATTCTGTGGTCTCAGTTGGTCCTCTTCGAGAGCCATAAGTACTGAGTGGGTACGCTTAGAACGCAGTAAATTCTGGGTAGCGGTAGGGGGTCATAGACAGGCCAGGCTCTTAGGCTACCCTTTCAATAGAAACGAAAGGGTATCTGACCGGTCACAACCAATCGCGATTCCACTTGCACCGAATAGAATGCCAGCTCTGCCTCGAAGATGATGAAACTTCAAAGCATATTCTAAATATGCTACTCTCCGACTTGGGCCAGACAATGATTGGTCCATATCAAAGCTTCAATGGTCGATACCCTGGAAGAGTTCGCGTATCAGGACACTTTTAGGACTCATTACTGAAATCGAAGGTATCTCTCTTTAAGCGATACAAAAGATCTTGCAGGTCGCAATATCTCTTGTTCTGTTACACCCAGGAAATAACTAACTAACTAGTCTACAAAAATAGACCCAATTTCCCAAGCCGTCTTCAATTTTGGAATCTTCTATGTAGTCGTGCAGATTAGCATTTGAATATGAGCAAACTAAGTAGTAAAACGAACCAGGAATTATTTATGCAATGAAAAGTGTTGTGGAAAATAAAACATTTTTTTTTTGTTATACACAAAGTCTTTTTGCCACTTTCCTTGCCAGAAAGTGCAAACAGGCGCNAGGATCGTTAACTGCCTTTTTGGGACCTGAACCATTCTGTGGTCTCAGTTGGTCCTCTTCGAGAGCCATAAGTACTGAGTGGGTACGCTTAGAACGCAGTAAATTCTGGGTAGCGGTAGGGGGTCATAGACAGGCCAGGCTCTTAGGCTACCCTTTCAATAGAAACGAAAGGGTATCTGACCGGTCACAACCAATCGCGATTCCACTTGCACCGAATAGAATGCCAGCTCTGCCTCGAAGATGATGAAACTTCAAAGCATATTCTAAATATGCTACTCTCCGACTTGGGCCAGACAATGATTGGTCCATATCAAAGCTTCAATGGTCGATACCCTGGAAGAGTTCGCGTATCAGGACACTTTTAGGACTCATTACTGAAATCGAAGGTATCTCTCTTTAAGCGATACAAAAGATCTTGCAGGTCGCAATATCTCTTGTTCTGTTACACCCAGGAAATAACTAACTAACTAGTCTACAAAAATAGACCCAATTTCCCAAGCCGTCTTCAATTTTGGAATCTTCTATGTAGTCGTGCAGATTAGCATTTGAATATGAGCAAACTAAGTAGTAAAACGAACCAGGAATTATTTATGCAATGAAAAGTGTTGTGGAAAATAAAACATTTTTTTTTTGTTATACACAAAGTCTTTTTGCCACTTTCCTTGCCAGAAAGTGCAAACAGGCGCAAATTTTAACCAGAAATGTCTATAGAATACATATAAAAGGAAGCCCCTTCTTTGTTCGCTTTGTACCAATTCAAAATTTATTTGCAAACACTTCAAGCGCGAAAGCGTCACTTCCGCTTTGTAGTATAAAATGTGAGGCGGGCGAGCACCACGTCGTCGTTTTTGGTTGATTCCAACAATTCCTGCTCTTTGCCATAAATAAGTGCATATGTATTTTTATGCCAAAATTCAACCAGATTTCCTGTGCCGCCATTGCAAGCGCCCAGCTTTTGTTGAATTGTGAATTTTTCTTTCTTTACCCACTCCCGTTTTTAGTTCTTTGTATTACCAAACATAAATTTTTTGAAACACAATTGCACGTACGCTCAAAACACTTCATTCTCAGCAAGTTACCAACCAGTTGTCCGGTGTGGCAGTTTCTGCGGTTTATTAAAGATATTGGCAGCTTAATTTACTTCATTTTTACTATTTTACAGTTGTCAACTGCAAGGGAATTTCATTAATGGATGTAAATCTTTGGAGTTCATTGTTCCATTGATAGCTGCTTTGTGAGTGAGGGCACTCGCTTTATTGTAGAAAAGTAGTTTTTTTTCGTGATCTATCGTTGCTTTCAGGGTTGCTTATGCAATTGTAATATTTTATTTTATAGCCGCCCTGATTCTAACTACGCAGAACGGTATACTTGCTTCCAGAAGCATTTTCTTATTTCTGACCAAATTATTTCTTTCAAGGCCAGCATGTGAAAAAGTATTATGATGTTTCAACGTCACGGCGAGAGTGATAACACATACGCCAGCGAATGAAAAAAAAGTAAGTAGCCATGCCATACACTGAATAATCGGCGCTCACCAGTGGTCTCACCAGTGCCGAGAGCCACCAGACGATTCATCAGTACGTCCCATGGCGCTCACAGGTAATCTCAACGTTCTGAGACTCACTGTACGATCCGTCAGGGTATCCGGCGGACGATCCACTAATAATTTCACCGTTTCGATTCAATAAATTACCCATCATTTAAGCCAACGGCGATTACCGTACTGGTACTGAGCCACAGGAGGGTCACCAATGGAGTCGACAATTCCATTCTATCTAGATATCCTGGATTAAATATCATACCTGAAACTGCGAAGACTTTGCAATTCTCTATTACGGCTGCTCTGTCAGAAACTCGGAGATCAGAGTCAGATTACAAGGATTTTGTCACGGACGAGAGCACGGGTGAAGTCCAATGGTGACCGGACACTGAAGAAAATTATAAGTGTTTTTTTCAAATGCTTTTATTTTGAGAGGAAAGGTCGGTAGAGGATTCCATAACTCTTTTGTTTTGCTGAATAGTTACCAAGTCCTCCCTACCGGGTCTTACCAATATAGTGGAAGCATTATTTATCCTCGAATACCAAAACTGCAACTGTGGATAGCGACGAGGGTGTGCTGACCAAAGTGCTCGTCCACATCTAGGTTGTTTCGTTTCGCTTTTTCATACAATTTAGAGATCAGCTCGATCAATACTCGCCACTCCTTACAGCATCTCGTTTCGACTCTTGCCTTGAGGATAAGAGAGTCGTAAATGCTACAGCGGTAGCAAATTTCAGAATTGCTTTGTCCACCAATCCGGAAAGTTATGGAAACCCCGTTAGTATCCTACCGTGGCCGTAAAAAGTCAGCGGCTTAGGCAGCTTTATTTTCTGAGTCACGCTTTTGGATGGGCTGGCCTTAATTCATTAACTTTCTCGGCAGTGATATGCAAAGGACGGGGCATGTGGCGCCATTACTCTCAAGAATCCGTTTACCGGAAAGTGTTCTCTGCGAGCAGTAGAGCGAGGATCGATTGGCCAAACTTGTCATTATTTTTTGATTGCTACTTTTTGATCCCGAGCGACTCAACCGTAGTACGTGTTGCAGTCAGTAAAACCTTTTTTAGCTAATTGTATTTAATTTTTCTTTTCCTAGAAGCCTGCTCAAGTTTCTGTAAACTCTTTCTTACACTCTCTACTAATTAATAGTGGCATCAAAAAGACGGTCATAGTTATTTTATTCTACCTTTGTCTACATACATATACATTCTCGTAGCGTTTAATTTTAACAGGTTTTCTTAAATATATTTTATTGTTTCACTCTGTGGTAAGAAAATTTTCTTCGCCCTAAATTGTCTCGCTTTCGGATATAATCAAGCAAAACAATTTAAAAGTAAATAGCCTGATTTTATAACAAATACGCAGACAATGGCCAGTGGTATGTAGTCTATGCAGAAATGTATTTTAATGAAATACAAAAAAGGAAACCAAACTCGCTTAAAAGTATGCACTTTTAGTAGCATATATGTATGTATGTATCTTCGTTTGTATGTCTGTACGCTTTCCAAGATAAATGGCTTAATAAACGAATGCATATTTTAAGGATGTTGGGCAATGTTAAACTCGTTTTGTGATGACATTGATTATTTGGCTGTGATTTTCTTGCATTGCAGTTGAAATTTTACGATATTACGTACACAAATTCATTGCAATATACCAGGGATGATATCCGTACATGTATGTATGTATATAAGGACTAGAGTGTGCTTGTATGTACTATTTGTGTATATGCATGAAATGAACTCCCATTTTAGTTACTATTATTCCCACATTGTGGGAGCTGACGATGATTTCGAAAATTGCATTTTGTAGAGAATTTCAATCAGTGTCACCAGCAAGTTTTCCAAAGGAATAAAGTCAAAAAGGAAAGCAAAGATGCAGTGCAACTTGAAGGAGAGCAATAGCAAAGAAGCAACAGAAGAATTCCAACAGCAGCAGCACTTGCTGTGCCATCAACACCAAATTGTCTTACCACCACAACTCACCAAAACAAAACAAAATCACNCTGTGCCATCAACACCAAATTGTCTTACCACCACAACTCACCAAAACAAAGCAAAACAAAAGAAAATCAGCTAGCGTTTCCTTTAACAGCAGACGACAAAGCTGCTCAGCATGCGGTTACGTGCAACAACAACATGGTGACCAACTTGCAACAACTACCAGCCGGCCAACCAACCGCAGTGGTGATCAATTTAGGGAGCACAGAGTGAAAGAGTTAGCAAAAGTGTAGGTGGTAGTGCAACGAACTGCGGTAGTGAGTTGTCTTACAAGGAATTTGTAGTTGTTGCTTGTTTACTTATTTGTTGTTTTGTGTCACGGCAGGACATCTTTTGGTTTAAGCTAGATTTACATGAGCCGATTTTGTAGACGATTCAACATAGCTCAAGAAAAATCGCTCTTGTAAATGGTGATTCAAAAATCGCATGTCACAAAGTAGACAGCGAGTCAACTTTTGCAGGCGATTATCGCCTGTCAAAAATTCGCTTCATGTAAAGGCAGCTTTAGTGAAACAACAAGAGCAACTATGCATCGGAAAGTGTTGCCTGTAAGCACACATGATGCTTGGGAAATTTTTTATTTTTATTTTTTTTGAGTGCAGGCAGAGCGGCATGTAAATGTGAAAATGTGTGTTCTAGGCATTGTCTTTGTATGTATTTGATATTTATACATATATTTGTTTATCGTTATNCAACATAGCTCAAGAAAAATCGCTCTTGTAAATGGTGATTCAAAAATCGCTTGTCACAAAGTAGACAGCGAGTCAAAAAGCAATTTTAAATCGCCTAGAAAATTGCTTCATGTAAACGCAGCTTTGGTGAAACAACAAGAGCAACTATGCATCGGAAAGTGTTGCCTGTAAGCACACATGATGCTTGGGAAATTTTTTTTTATTATGTGTGTGAAAATGTGTGTTCTAGGCATTGTCTTTGTATGTACATATTTGATATTGATACATATATTTGTTTATCGTTACTTATACTATGTATGTATGAATATTTAAGCTGCAGCCGTCTGTCGCCAATCAACAGAAACTCCCCATCTATTGCAAATTTCATTAGGGAGCAGCTGTGAATAGCTTAGGAAAAGACGCTGTTTTGCTTAAAAATATGTACATGTGTTTGTATAGATATTGATATCATCCATTTCATGTATACATATATAGTATACTACTTATACATATGAATGTACATATATGACTTGTTTTTACTAGAACCACTTGACGCTTGGGGTCTAATCCTTATTGCAAGCTTCCGAATTCCCGACGAACTAGAGACGTGAACATTTAAACTTCGCTCAGAGTCCCGATGGCAATGCAAAATTAAGGATGAATTAATCCACTGGAACCACAGGAGTCCTGATATTTGAAAACCACGTATTTATGGTCGGATTTAGTTCATTATGGAAGTGTACTTATATTTCTTGCGTGAAAAGGCACAACTCCACAAAAGATGGTTTAGTTTATATTTAGAATATATATTATCTAAATGAAAAGGAAAAAATTAAAAAATTCGACATAGGTGGCGCAGAAGTTACAACTCTAAGTTTTTCTTTGTATCTATTTGGAATTTTTTTTATTGTAGTCCTATTAGTAAAAAATATAGGTGAAAGATTGTGTAAGCGCTTGATACAGAAGTTTCGAAGTAGAAACGTTTTTATTTGAAAATTTGAAAAAAAGAGATTTTTAAAATTTTTTCAATTCTTGGTAAACTTTTTTCTTTTTTCTGAGTTTTAGTAAACATATTTTATTCCCTTTTTA